>NW_027598843.1:0-35947 GCF_964194155.1 Cetorhinus maximus
GGTAACGGCGCAGGCCGGAGGTCTGGCGCCTGCGCACTAGCGCGGGTGTCAAAGATCAGCCCCGCCCACAGACGGGCACCATGTGACCCGCCCGGAATCTGCCCATTCAGCCCATTATCCCTGTGCTGTCTCTCTGGCCATTCAGCCCATTATCCCTGTGCTGTCTCTCTGGCCATTCAGCCCATTATCCCTGTGCTGTCTCTCTGGCCATTCAGCCCATTATCCCTGTGCTAGATAGTTGATGTATTGGTTTTAATTTTCCAAATTTTTCAAATTCAGTGAAGGTTTCGTTAGTTTGTAAACTATTGAACGTAACTCCTTTATTCAAGAAGGGAGGGAGACAGAATGCGGGAAACTACAGGCCAGTCAGCCTAACATCTGTCACAGGGAAAACGTTAGAAGCCATTATTACAGTTGTTATAGCAGAGCCTTAAAAATATTCAAGGGAATCAGGCAGAGTCAACATGGTTTTGTGAAAGGGAAGTCATGTTAAAGGAAGGATGTGATTGCACTGGAGGGGGTGCAGAGGAGATTCACCAGGATGTTGCCTGGGATGAAACATTTAAGTTATGAAGAGAGGTTGGATAGACTTGGGTCGTTTTCGTTGGAGCAGAGAAGACTGAGGGGCGACCTGATCGAGGTGTACAAGATTATGAGGGACATGGAAAGGGTGGATCGGGAGCAGCTGTTCCCCTTAATTGAAGGTCAGTCACAAGGGGGCATAAGTTCAAGGTGAGGGGCAGGAGGTTTAGGGAGGATGTGAGGAAAAACTTTTTTACCCAGAGGGTGGTGACTGTCTGGAATGCACTGCCTGGGAGGGTGGTGGAAGCGGGTTGCTTCACATCCTTTAGAAAGTACCTGGATGAGCACTTGGCACGTCATAACATTCAAGGCTATGGGCCAAGTGCTGGTAAATGGGATTAGGTAGGTAGGTCAGGTGTTTCTCACGTGTCGGTGCAGAGTTGATGGGCCAAAGGGCCTCTTCTGCACTGTGATTCTGTGATGTTTAACCAATTCATTGGGGTTCTTTGAAGTTGTCACCTGTGCTGTGGATAAAGGGGAACTAGTGGATGTACTGTACTTAGATTTCCAGAAGGCATTTGATAAAGTGCCACATCAAAGGTTATTGCGGAAAATAAAAGCTCATGGTGTAGGGGGTAATATATCGGCATGGACAGAAGATTGGCTGGCTAACAGGAAACAGAGAGTTGGCATAAATGGGTGTTTTTCAGGTTGGCAGGATGTAATGGGTGGTGTGCCACAGGGATCAGTGCTGAGACTTCAACTGTTTACAGTTTATATAACTGACTTGAATGAAGGGGCCAAAGGAATAGTTGCTAAATTTTCTGACGACACAAAGATAGGTCGGAAAGTAAATTGTGAAGAGGACATAAGGAGGCTACAAAGGGACATGGACAGGTTAAGTGAGTGGGCAAAGCTCTGGCAAATGGTGTATAATGTGGAGAAATGTGAAATCGTTCATTTTGGCAGGAAAAATAAAAAAGCTTATTATCTAAATGGTGAGAGATTGCAGAGCTCTGAGATTCAGAGGGATCTGGGTGTCCTAGTGCATGAATCACAGAAGGTTAGTGTGCAGGTACTGCAGGTAATTAGGAAAGATAATAAAATATTATTTATTACAAGGGGAATTGAATACAAAATGATTATGCTTCAGTTGTACAGGGCTATGGTGAGACCACATCTGGAGTATTGTATACATTGCTGGTCTGCTTACTTAAAGAAAGATGTGGAATGGACGGGTTATTTTATGAGGAAAGGCTGGACAGGTTAGAAGTGACTTAATTGAGAGGTCTTAACAGGGTGGATGTTGTCACGATCACTGGGGATAGTGCACAGGAATATCGAGCCCCACCAAATGTGAAAAGGTTTGATCAAACCACCTGATGGTTTAATTTAGGTTAACAGAATACGAGCACCAGGTTTGTAAACTTAATAAGTAAATAACTGTTTATTGAACAAATTGTCTTTAACCATTGGCAAAAGAAAGAAATATGAACTGCTAACTTCTAACACCATAACCTAAACTCCACCCCCTTCTTAAATCCCTATACACACACATACAAGACACATAAGACACACAAAATCATGGATTTTAAGGGTGGGATAAAACAGTTCAATAGCACCAATTCCAGAGTACAGGATTGGATGGGTTGATTTTGATCGATGTCTTCCAAATTCCTTTCAGTTCTTGTTGATGACATGAGGTAGTCTTCCAGCACTTTCAGTATTTAGTTCACTGGTTGAGCACTTGCCTTTCAATGTCTCAGATGGTGATTTTCCCCTTTACCTCTTGACAGGGGTTTTTTAGAGACAGAGCAGGTTATAGAGATATGAAGAGAAAAAGTCAGCTTGCTATTATTGTAGAATTATTGGAATCTTACACACACATGGGAGAGAGGTTTGAGGTCCGTTTCCTTTCAAGGCTAGGAGCTATTCTGCTGCACTCTTCTCACACAAACCCTGGTCACCTGGTCAGGAGCCAATTAAAATGTTTTTGCCAGGCAGTTCCCTGTTAGACCGGACTCCTCCTCGGCACCATCCTGTCTTTCATGGCTCACTCTCTTCCAGGACAGCGACATTGTATATATCCCTCACACTGTTCCAGTAGACATGTCCTTCAAACCTCAGCATTGTAATTTTAATCCACAGTCCGATAGAAATAAAAAGATATGTTCTTACAATGTGGAGAGGATGTTTCCTCTTGTGGGAGAATCTAGGACTAGGGGGTCACTGTTTAAAAATAAGGGGTTGCTCATTTAATGCAGAGATGAGAATTTTTTTCTCTCAGGGTTGAGTGTCTTCGGAACTCTCTTCTTCAAAAGGTGGTAGAATCGGAGTCTTTGAGCATTTTTAAGGCAGAGCTAGGTAGATTCTTGATTGCCAAGGGGGTGAAAGGTTATCGGGGGTGGGCAGGAATGTGGGGTTGAGGTTACAATCAGATCAGCCATGATCTTATTGAATGGTGGAGCAGGCTCGAGGGGCTGAGTGGCCTCCTCCTGCTCCTAATTCATAAGTTTGTATGTATGTTTGGTCCAGAGTAGGCGTTAATAGGAGAATAAAGGTCAGCTCTGTTTGAAAGCAAAAACATGAGACCAAGATATCGGCAGGGGGGTGGTTTATGGGGAGAGACTGAAAATTCAAAGTGAGGGAGAGAGTTTATGGTCTGAAGTTATTGAACTCAGTGTTGAGTTCAGAAGGCTGTAAAGTGCATAGTCAGCAATGAGAGGCTGTTCCTCTAGCTTGTGTTGGGATTCACTGGAACATTGTAGCAGGCTAAGGTCAGGAATGCGACCATGAGAGCAAGACAGTGAACAGGAATGGCAAGCAGCCAGAAGGTCAGGGTCATACTTACGGACTGAGCGATGATGTTCTACAGAGCATTCCCCAATCTGCGTTTGGTTTCCCCAATGTAGAGACGACCTCATTAAGCGCAGCATATTGGACTCAAAACGTTAACTCTGTTTCTCTCTCTACAGAGGCTGTCAGACATGCTGAGTTTGTCCAGCATTTTCTGCTTTTATTTCAGAGCTCCAGCAACTGCAGTATTTTGCTTTTATTTTAAGGAGTAACAAGCCCAGAGAACCAGGGATGACCAGAGATATTCAGGATACGATGAGAAGGAAAAGAGAGGCTTTTAGCAGGTACAAGGGAAGCAAATCAGCAGAGGCATTAGTGGAGTACAGAAAGTGCAGGGTGGAGCTTAAGAAAGCAATTAGGAGAGCAAAGAGGGGATATGAGAAAGCTCTGGCTGGTAAAAGTAGGGAAAATCCCAAGATATTCTTTAAGTATATCAATGGGAAGAGGATAATTAGGGAAAGAGTAGGGCCCATTAGGGACCAAGGAGGAAATCTATGGGTGGAGCCAGAGGACATCGCTAGAGTGTTGAACGAATACTTCACATCCGTCTTCACCCTAGAGAATGAGGATGAAGGTATCGAACTCGGGGAGAGAGACTGCGAGGTTCTTGAGCAAATTGATATAGGGAGTGACAAGGTATTGGAGGTGTTGGCAGGCTTAAAAGTGGACAAATCTCCAGGTCTGGATGATTTGTGTCCCAGACTGCTGAGGGAGGCAAGGGAGGAGATCGCAGGGGCTCTGACCCAAATTTTTAATTCTCTGGCCAAGGGGGAGGTGCCAGAGGACTGGAGAACAGCTAATGTGGTTCCGCTATTTAAGAAGGATTGTAGAGATAAGCCAGGGAACGACAGGCCAGTGAGTCTCACGTCAGTGGGAGGGAAACTGTTGGAGAAAATTCTGAAGGAGAGAATCTATCTCCACTTGGAGAGGCAAGGTTTGATCAGGGATAGTCAGCATGGCTTTGTCAGAGGGAGGTCATGCCTTACAAATTTGATTGAATTTTTTGAGGAGGTGACCAGGTGTGTAGATGAGGGTAGTGCAGTTGATGTAGTTTATATGGATTTCAGCAAAGCCTTTGACAAGGTCGCACATGGGAGACTTATAAAGAAGGCAAATGCACATGGGATACAGGATAATTTGATAAGGTGGATTCAAAATTGGCTTAGTTGTAGGAGACAGAGGGTGATGACAGAAGGGTGCTTTAGTGACTGGAAGCCAGTGTCCAGTGGCGTATCACAGGGATCTGTGCTCGGTCCCCTATTATTTGTCATTTATATAAACGACATAGATGACTATGTGGGAGGTAGGATTAGTAAGTTTGCGGATGACACAAAGATTGGCCGGGTGGTTAATAGTGAGGTTGAGTGTCTTGGGCTACAGGAAGATATAGACGGGATGGTCAAATGGGCAGATAAGTGGCAGACGGAATTTAACCCTGAAAAGTGAGAGGTGATACACTTGGGAAGGAGTAGTTTGGCAAGGAAGTATTCAATGAACAGCATGACACTAGGAAGTTCTGAGGAACAAAGTGACCTTGGCGTGTGTGTCCGTAGATCTCTGAAGGAGGAGGGGCATGTTAGTGGGGCGGTGAAAAAGGCATATGGGACACTTGCCTTTATCAATCGAGGCATAGATTACAAAGGTAGGGAGGTCATGTTGGAGTTGTATAGAACCTTGGTGAGGCCACAGCTGGAGTATTGTGTGCAGTTCTGGTCGCCACATTATAGGAAGGGTGTGATTGCACTGGAGGGGGTGCAGAGGAGATTCACCAGGATGTTGCCTGGGATGAAACATTTAAGTTATGAAGAGAGGTTGGATAGACTTGGGTTGTTTTCGTTGGAGCAGAGAAGACTGAGGGGCGACCTGATTGAGGTGTACAAGATTATGAGGGGCATGGACAGGGTGGATAGGGAGCAGCTGTTCCCCTTAGTTGAAGGGTCAGTCACAAGGGGACACAAGTTCAAGGTGAGGGGCAGGAGGTTTAGTGGGGATGTGAGGAAAAGCTTTTTTACCCAGAGGGTGGTGATGGTCTGGAATGCGCTGCCTGGGAGGGTGGTGGAGGCAGGTTGCCTCACATCCTTTAAAAAGTACCTGGATGAGCACTTGGCACATCATAACATTCAAGACTATGGGCCAAGTGCTGGTAAATGGGATTAGGTAGGTAGGTCAGGTGTTTCTCACGTGTCGGTGCAGACTCGATGGGCTGAAGGGCCTCTTCTGCACTGTGATTCTGTGTCTTGGTCACTGACCCTCCTGCCATTGGAAACAGTTTCTCATTTTTTACTCTATCAAAACCCCTGATGGTTTTGAACACCTCGATTAATCTCCCCTTATTCTTCTCTGTCCTGAAGATAAGAATTCCAGCTTGTCCAGTCTCTCCAGATATCTGAAGTCACTATTCCCTGGAAGCATTCTAATAGATCTCCTCTGCACCCTCTGAGATCTTCATATCCTTCCTGAAGAGCACTGCCTAGAATTGGACACAACAGTCCACCTTCTCAAGGGCAATTGGGGATGGGCAATAAATGCTGGCCTTGCAGTGATGCCCAAACTCCATAAACAAATAAAAAGCTATGGCCGAACCATTGTTACATAATTTAGCAAACCTTCCTTGGTTTGGTGCTCTATGCCTCTATTTATAAAGCTGAGGATCCCATATGGCTTTTATTAAACTGCCTCCTCACCTTGTCCTGTCACCTTCAAAGATCTGTGTACATACAGCACCACTTCTCTCTCTGTCTGCATTCTCCTTCAAATTGTAATTGTTCAAATTCTCTGTCCTCATTCTTCCCATCAAACTCCATCACAATGACCTGTGTTCCTCAACTACTCGCACACACCGGGCAGGTGACTTGACATTCAATGACATTACCATCACTGAATCCCCCACTATCAACATCCTGGGGGTTACCATTAACCAGAAACTGAACTGGACTAGCCATATAAATACTGTGGCTACAAGAGCAGGTCAGAGGCTAGGAATCCTGCAATGAGTAACCCACCTCCTGACTCCCCAAAACCTGTCCACCATCTACAAGGCACAAGTCAGGAGTGTGATGGAATACTCCCCACTTGCCTGGATGAGTGCAGCTCCCACAACACTCAAGAAGTTTGACACCATCCAGGACAAAGCAGCCGCTTGATTGGCGCCACATCCACAAACATTCACTCCCTCCACCACCGATGCACAGTAGCAGCAGTGTGTGTACCATCTACAAGATGCACTGCAGGAATTCACCAAGGCTCCTTAGACAGCGCCACCCAAACCCATGACCACTACCATCTAGAAGGACAAGGGCAGCAGATAGATGGGAACACCACCACCTGGAAGTTCCCCTCCAAGTCACTCACCACCCTGACTTGGAAATATATCACCATTCCTTCACTGTTGCTGGGTCAAAATCCTGGAACTCCCTCCCTAACAGCACTGTGGGTGTACCTACACCACATGGACTGCAGCGGTTCAAGAAGGCAGCTCACCACCACCTTCTCAAGGGCAACTAGGGATGGGCAATAAATGCTGGCCCAGCCAGCGAAGCCCACATCCTGTGAATGAATTTTTTAAAATCCTGAGGTATTTCAGAGGTGTCCCTCCTGGAATTTTGAAATCTCTTACATGAATTAATCAGCGAATCAGAATGCTTAAGCAACAAATTCATTTTTGTGTACCTGAGCCTTTGTTGTCCAATAGAAACTGACTAGCCAAGTAATTGTGGCGCTGTTTAAACGCAAGCTAATTTTAGCAGAAATCACCTGACAACAAGCAGTTATATACACTTCACACAGATATTTACTGAACAAACATCAATGACTTTCAGAATGGGACAACCCAAAAACTAGACGGAGAATGAGAATTAGCTTCCATTTTATTCAGAGAAATCAAAGCAATCATACAAAGGCCAGAAAAAAACATAGCAGATCTATTTTACAGCAGATACTATACCTACACCAAGACAGAGAGACATGAACACCTTGCATTCCTTGTGGAAAACAGGAATCACAGAAAGTGGAAGGAGGTGTTAGTGAGGGAATTCCACTCGGCAGTTTGAAAAGATCAGATGGCTGGAGGATCTCAGGAACTATCAGAGTGTGAATGTGAAAGGAGAATCCACTGGAGTGATTTCCAGGGCTGCACTCCACGAGAGGCTCTTTATGAAGAATGCAGAAACCTGTTGAATGAGTTATAGGCAGACTCCAAGTCAAACAGCATCTGACGCACTTGGGTATCATCCAGTTCATCTGAGGCTGACATTCCACTGAGCTTCTGCAGCCTGCAAAACACCAGAACACTGCAGCAAACCAAGTGATTCCATCCAAACAACAGAGAAATCCCTCCCCTTCCTCTGTATAACTGGAGTGAGTCAGTGCTCATTCAGCATTGGGGTTAACACCATAGAACTCTCCTCCACCCCCAGTGGCTAGCTTTCCCTCTCCACTATCCTTATCAATCCCAAATTTATCCCACTGTCCCACTCTCTCCCCATAGCCCTGTATCAATCCCAAACTAATCCCACTGCCCCGCTCTCTCCCCATAGCCCTGTATCAATCCCAAACTAATCCCACTGCCCTGCTCTCTCCCCATCACCCTGTATCAATCCCAAATTTATCCCACTGTCCCACTTTCTCCCCATAGCCCTGTATCAATCCCAAACTAATCCCACTGTCCCACTCTCTCCCCATAGCCCTGTATCAATCCCAAACTAATCCCACTGCCCCACCTCTCCCCATAGCCCTGTATCAATCCCAAACTAATCCCACTGCCCCACCTCTCCCCATAGCCCTGTGTCAATCCCCAAACTAATCCCACTGCCCCGCTCTCTCCCCATAGTCCAGTATCAATCCAAACTAATCCCACTGCCCCGTTCTCTCCCCATAGCCCAGTATCAATCCCAAACTAATCCCACTGCCCCGCTCTCTCCCCATAGCCATCAATCCCAAACTAATCCCACTGCCACAGGGATTCACTCCAAAACTCACCACTGATCGACTCTCTCCTTTCCCTCGAAATCCGTTGGCAGATTACTCATTCGATTCATCGTCTCCATGAGCTCCCGGAGATCAGGCTGGATCTGTAAAGGAGTTAAATTTAGGCTGAATGCTGTGCTATCCACAGGTAACAGAGAGTGGGCAGTGTATGGAACCAGGAGTACAGCTTCTCTACTCATGTTACTGTTCTACCATAAGGAGGTACATTGAATACATTATCCAATTCCATCATCATCATTCTGAATTACCCACTCTTTATTTGGCTATCACCATCGCTGCGACACATGGTCATGCCTGTAGCTGGATAGAGCCACAGTTACTGCTGATCAGTGGAGACCACACCTGCAGCAGCAGCACTAACACACAAACCACTTGGCTCTGACTTTCCAGAGGTAACATCATGGGATTTCAGAGGCCCCTCTACATCCGGTTCACCATTCAATTAAAGTTGACAAACCGTTTTAAAAGACACAGCCTGAAACTGCCAAATAGCATGTAATCTGTAAAATGCCCAGGCCAAACTACAATGCAACTCCAACTGACCTGAGTCACTGATTCCTTCATTCCAGTCAGATTCTGTGGCCATCAGGAGGCACAGCCTCAGCTTAGCAGCAGAATAATACATTATTCCTGTCACCACAGATCAGCTACTTGGGGGGGACAATGGCATTGTGGTAATATCACTCAGCTAGTAAGCCAGAGGCCCAGGCTAGTGCTCTGGGTCATGCATTCAAACCTCTCCATGGTTTGGCAGCTAGTGGAACTTAAATTCAACTAATAAATCTGTAATTCAAACTTGTGTCAGTAATGGTGACTATGAATGCGGAGGAGATTTACCAGAATGGTTCCAGTGATGAGGGAATTTAGTTACAAGGTTAGGTTCGAGAAGCAGAACCAGGACTAAATCCCTTGAGGGGGGTTCAAACTAGTTTGGGAGGGGGATGAGGACCTGAGAGTAGATTCAGTTGGGTCAAAATCAGAAATGAAAATGGAAGTAGAAAATTGCTGGATGAGTCTGGAGGGCAGAGGAAACAAAGGTTGGAAAGTAAAAGCATTTGGCAGTGCTCAAGGTAACTCCAGGAGAGTTACCTGGACGCTGTGTTTCAGGAGACAGTCACACCCCTTAGATTAATTACATTAAATTTGGTCCGTAGTCAGGGACAGGAGGGTGTGACTGCGAGTGAGGCAGGTATGGGGATCCAGAATTTAGCTTTGGAAGAGCCTCAGCAAGTGCCCTTGTCCAATAGGTAAGAGGTTCTTGCTCCCAGTGTGGGCGAGGGCACAGACTGCAGGGAGGATGAGCAAACTGACCACAGCACCGTGGTACAGAGCGCCATTCAAGTGGGGGGAGAAATGAGAAATGTCGTAGGAATAGGGGATAGCATAGTTAGGGGAATAGATACTGTTCTTTGCAGCAAAGAGAGAGTCCCGAAGGTAGGCCAGAGGATTGGGAATTTTTTAGGAACCAGATGACTAAAAAGCTAATAAAGAGGGAGAAAATTGATTATGAAAGTAAACTGGCAAGAAATATAAAAACAAACAGCAAGAGCCTCTACGGGTTTATAAAAAGAAAGAGAGTAGCTAAAGTGAGCGTGGAACCCTTGGAGGATTGATAATGGGGAACAGAGAAACAGCAGATAATTTAAACCAATACTTTGCATCTGTCTTCATGGTGGAGGACACTATAAACATCCCAAAGATATCAGATAAGCGAGGAGCTAATGGGAGGAAAGATCTTGTAACTGTCTCGATCACAAGGGACAAAGTATTTGACAAACTAACGGGACTAAAGGCAGACAAGTCGCCAGGACCTGATGACCTGCACCCAAGGGTTTTAAAGGAAGTGGCTGCAGGGATAGTGAGGACATTGGTCGAAATATTCCAGAACTCACTGGATTCCTGGAGGGTCCCAACGGATTGGGAAACCGCTAATGTGACGCCCCTGTTCAAGGAGGGAGGGAGACAAAAAGCAGGAAACTATAGGCCAGTCAGCCTAACATCTGTTGTTGGGAAAATGTTAGAGTCCATTATTAAGGAAGAAATAGCAGGACATTTAGAAAAGCTTAACACAGTCAGACAGAGTCAACATGGTTTTGTGAAAGGGAAACCATGTTTGACAAATTTGCTGGAGTCCTTTGAGTTTATAACAAGCAGAGTTGATAAAGGGGAACAGGTAAATGTAGTGTATTTGGATTTCCAGAAGGTATTCGATAAGGTGCCACATAAAAGGTTATTGCACAAGATAGGAGCTCATGGTATTGGGGGTAATGTATCAGGATGGATTGAGGATTGGAAAACACACAGAAGACAGAGAGTCAGCATTAATGGGTCTTTTTCAGGTTGGAAAGATGTAACTAGTGGAGTGCCACAAGGATCAGTCCTAGGGCCTCAATTATTTACTATCTATATTAATGACTTGGAGGAGGGGGCAGAGTGTAATGTATCCAAATTTGCTGACTATACAAAAATAGGTGGGAGGGCATGTTATGATGAGGGCATGAGGAATCTGAAAGGGGATATAGACAGGTTGAGTGAGTGGGACAAAACTTGGCAGATGGAGTTTAATGTAGGAAAGTGTGAGGTCATGCACTTTAGTGGGGAGAATCAAAAGACAGACTATTATTTAAATAGGGAGAGACTCCAAAAAAGTGCAGCACAGAGGGATCTGGGTGCTCTTGTGCATGAAACACAAAAACTTATCATGTAGGCGCAGCAAGTAATTAAGGCGGCAAATGGAATTTTGGCCGGTATTGCTAGGGCGTTGGAGTTTAAAAATAGGGAAGTCTTGTTATAACTGTACAGGGTGTTGGTGAGGCCGCACCTGGAGCAGTGTGTACAGTTTTGGTCCCCGTATTTAAGAAAGGATATACTGGCATTGGAAGCAGTTCAGAAGAGATTCACTAGGCTGATTCCTGGGATGAAGGGTTTGACTTATCAAGAACAGCTAAACAGGTTAGGCCTTTATTCATTAGCATTTAGGAGAATGAAGGGTGATCTTATTGAATCATACAAAGTTCTGAGGGGACTTGACAGGGTAGATGTTGAGAAGATGTTCCCATTAGTGGGGGAATCTCGAACTAGGGGACATAGTTACAGAATAAGGGGACACTCATTTAAAACTGAGATGTGAAGGAATTTCTTCTCTCAGAGGGTAGTGAATGTCTGGAATTCTCTACCTCAGAGAGTTCTGGAGGCTAGATCACAAAGTATTTAAAGAGGAGGTAGATAGATTTTTAAAATATCGGAGAGTTGAGGGCTATGAGCTGGCTCGAAAGAGGAGTTGAAGCCAGGGGCAGATTAGCCATGATCTTATTGAATGACGGGGCAAGCTTGAGGGGCCGAATCTCCTAGTCCTGTTTCTTTTGTTCTTATGTTCAATGCAAGGAGCAGAGCAAATAAAGCAGATGAGCTGAGGGCACAGATAGAAACGTGGCAGTATTATATCATAGTTATTACAGGCTCATGGCTTAAAGAGGGACAGGAAGGCAGTTCAACATTCCTGGTCACAGTTTTCAGACAAGGTAGAGAGGGTGATAAAAATAGAGGGCGGGGTGGAAATTTTGGTCAAAGAAACTTACAGCTGTGAGGAAGGATGATATGTTAGAAGGATCATCAAATGAGGCCATATGGATTGTGCTAAGGAACAAAAAAGGGCAGTTACACGATTTGGAGACCCCCAAACAGTCATAAGAACATAAGAAACTGGAACAGGAGTAGACCATTCTGCCCCTCAAGCCTGCTCCGCCATTCAATACCAACATGGCTGATCATCTTGTGTTTAGATTTCCACATTCCCATCTACCCCCGATAACCTTTGATTCCCTTGCCTAACAAGAATCTATCTACCTCTGCCTTAAAAATATACAATGACCCCGCCCCCACCACCTTCTGAGGCAGAGAGTTCCAAAGTCACACAACCCTCAGAGAAAAAAATTTGCCTCATCTCTGTCCTAAAAGGGTGACCCCTAATTTTAAAACAGTGCCCCCTAGTTCTGGGCTCACCCACAAGAGGAAACATCCTTTCCACGTCCACCTTGTCAAGGCCGTTCAGGATCTTGTATACTTCAATCAAATCACCCCTCACTCTTCTAAACTCCAGTGGAAACAAGCACAGTCTGACCAACCTTTCCTCATAAAAAAACCCACTCATTCCAGGTATCAAGCAAGAGGGTAGCCAGGGAAAGGGTAGGCCCACTCAGGGACAGAGGTGGGAATCTGTGTGTGGAGCCAGAAGAAATGGGAGAGATACTAAATGTATACTTCTCATCAGTATTCACCAAAGAGAAGGATTTAGTGGTTGATTTGTCTAGGGAAGAGTGTGTAGATAGCATGGATCATGTTGAGATAAAAAAAGAGGTGTTAGGCGTCTTGAAGAATATTAAGGTGGATAAGTCCTCAGGGCCAGATGGGATCTACCTCAGGGTACTGAGGGAGGCAAGGGAGGAGATTGCTGGGGCCTTGACAGAAATCTTTGTATCCTCACTGGCTACGGGTGAGGTCCCAGAGGACTGGAGAATGGCCAATGTTGTTCCATTGTTTAAGAAGGGTAGCAGGGATAATCCAGGAAATTACAGGCCGGTGAGCTTTACGTCAGTGGTAGGGAAATTATTGGAGAAGATTCTTCGTGACAGGATTTACTACTATTTGGAAGCAAATGGGCGTATTAGTGAGAGGCAGCATGTTTTATGAAGGGGAGGTCGTGTCTCACTAACTTGATCGAGTTTTTCGAGGAAGTGACAAAGATGATCGACGATGGAAGGGCAGTGGATGTTATCTACATGGATTTCAGTAAGGCCTTTGACAAGGTCCCTCATGGCAGACTGGTACAGAAGGTAAAGTCGCACGGGATCAGAGGTGAGCTGGCAAAATGGTTACAGAATTAGCTTGGTCATAGAAGACAGAGGGTAGCAGTGGAAGGGTGCTTTTCTGAATGGAGAGCTGTGACTAGTGGAGTTCCGCAGGGATCAGTGCTGGGACCTTTGCTGTTTGTAGTATACGTAAATGATTTGGAGGAAAATGTAATTGGGCTAATTAGTAAGTTTGCAGACGACACTAAGGTTGGAGGAGTTGCAGATAGTGAAGAGGATTGTCAAAGGATACAATGGGATATGGATCGGTTGGAGACTTGGGTGGAGAAATGGCAGATGGAGTTTAATCCGGACAAATGCAAGGTAATGCATTTTGGAAGGTCTAATACAGGCAGGAATTACACGGTAAATGGCAGAACCCTTAAGTGCATCGACAGGCAGAGGGATCTAGGTGTACAGATGCACAGGTCACTGAAAGTGGCAACGCAGGTGGATAAGGTAGTCAGGAAGGCATATGGCATGCTTGCCTTCATTGGCAGGGGTATTGAGTATAAAAGCTGGGAAGTCATGCTGCAGCTGTATAGAACCTTGGTTAGGCCACACTTGGAATATTGCGTGCAATTCTGGTTGCCACATTACCAGAAGGATATGGAGGTGTTGGAGAGGGTGCAGAGGAGGTTTACCAAGATGCTGCCTGGTCTGGAGGTTATTAGCTATGAGGAGAGGTTGGAGAAACTCGGATTGTTCTCACTAGAGCGACGGAGATTGAGGGGCAACTTGATAGAAGTTTTCAAAATTATGAGTGGCATGGACAGAGTAGATAGTCAGAAGCTTATTCTCAGGGTGGAAGAGTCAATTACTAGGGGACATAGATTTAAGGTGAGAGGAGAAAACTATAGAGGAGATGTGCAGGGCAAGTTTTTTACGCAGAGGGTAGTGAGTGTCTGGAATTCGCGGCCAGAGGAGGTGGTGGAAGCAGGTACGATAGTGGTGTTTAAGAGGTAGCTTGACAAATACATGAATAGGATGGGAATAGAGGGATACGGACCCCGGAAGTGCAAAATGTTTTAGTCGACGGGCAATATGATCGGCGCAGGCTTGGAGGGCCGAAGGGCCTGTTCCTGTGCTGTACTTTTCTTTGTTATTTGTTCAATCTGGTAAACCTCCTTTGAACCACCTCCAATGCATTTACACCCTTCCTTAAATAAGGAGACTAAAACTGCACACAGTATTCGAAGTGCGGTCGAGGTTCTGTATAACTGAAGCATAACATCCTTTTATGTTCAATCCCTCTCGCAATAAAGGATAGCATTTCATTAGCCTTCTTAATTACTTGCTGTACCTGCAAACTAACTTTTTGTGACTCATACTGGAACACCAAGATCCCTCTACTCCTCAGAATTATGCAGCCGTTCTCCATTTAAGTAATACTCTGCTCTTTTGTTCTTCCTGCCAAAGTGAACAACTTCACATTTTCCCACATTAAACTCCATTTGCCAGATCTTTGCCCACTCATTCAACCCATCTATATCCATCTGCAACCTCATGTCCTCTTCACAACAGACTTTCCTACCTATCTTTGTG
Organism: Cetorhinus maximus; assembly: GCF_964194155.1. Classification (NCBI taxonomy): domain Eukaryota; kingdom Metazoa; phylum Chordata; class Chondrichthyes; order Lamniformes; family Cetorhinidae; genus Cetorhinus; species Cetorhinus maximus. Next base: position 14,757 of record NW_027598843.1, read on the forward strand.
TCATCTGCAAATTTAGCCACCATGTCTTCGCTCCCCTCATCTGAATCATTGATGTAAATTGTAAAAAGTTGAGACCCCAACACAGACCCCTGTGGGACTCCACTCGTCACATCCTGCCAATCAGAAAAAGACCCATTTATGCATATTCTCTGCTTTCTGCCAGCCAGCCAATCTTCTATCTATGCTAATATGTTACCCCCTACAGCATGGGGTTTTATTTTCTGTTATAACCCTTCATGTAGCACCTTATCAAATGCCTTCTGGAAATCCAAGTACAGTTCATCTAGAGGCTCCCCTTTATCCACAGCGCATGTTACTCCTTCAAAAAACTCCAATAAATTGGTTAAAATTGGTTCACAAAACCATGCTGACTCTTCCCTATTGCCTTGAGTTTCTCTAAGTGCCCAGCTGTAACCTCCTTAATGATCGATTCTAACAACTTTCCCACGACAGACATCAAGCTAACTGGCCTACAGTTTCCTGTTTTCTGCCTCCCTCCCTTCTTGAATCGAGGGACTATATTTGCTACTTTCCAGTCTGATGGAACCTTTCCAGAATCTAGCGAATTTTGGAAAATTAACACCAGCGCATCTACGACCTCATTAGCCACCTCTTTTAAGACACTAGGATGAAGTCCATCGGGACCCAGAGACTTGTCAGCCCACAGCTCCATCAGTTTGCTCAGTACCGCTTCCCTAGTGATTGTAATTTCACCAAGTTCCCCTCTCCCGTTCACCTCCTGATTTACAGCGATTACTGGAATGTTTTTTGTATTCTCTATAGTGAAGACAGAAGCAAAATATTTGTTCATTTCTTCCACCATTTTCTTATTATCTATTATTAACCCCACACTGTCACTCTCTAGAGGACCAACACTCACTTTACTTACTCTTTTCCTTGTTAAACACCTGTAGAAACTCTTACTATCTGTTTTTACATTTCTAGCTAGCTTCCTCTCACACTCTAATTTCTTTCTCCTGATTAACCTTTTAGTCTTTCTCTGCCATTCTTTATATTATGTCCAATCATCTATCCTGTCACTTATCTTTGCGCAGCTAAATGCTTTTTCCTTAAGTTTGATGCTTTCCTTAACATCTTTAGTTAACCACGGGTGGTGGATCCTCCTCTTGGAATTTTTCTTTATAATAGGAACGTACTTATTCTGAATACTCTGAAATATCCCCTTAAATGTCTGCCACTGCTTCTCCATTGATCTATCTCAGTTGATTTATCCAGTGAGAGGGAGATAGAAGAGCAAATATGTGGCAAATCTCTGAGAAGTGCAAAAACAGTAGGGCAGTAATAGTAGGGGATTTTAACTACCCCAATATTGACTTGGGGTAGTTTCAATGTGAAAGGAATGGAGGGAATAGAATTCTTAAGGTGCATTCAGGAGAATCTTTTTGGCCAGTATGTAGCAAGTTCAATAAGAGACAGCATGGTTCTGAACTTAGTTTTAGGAATGATTTAGCAAAAGTGGACTGGAAACAGCTACTTGAAGGTAACTCAGTGTCCGAGCCATGGGAGGCATTCGAAGGGGAAGTTCACAGGGTTCAGAGTAAACACGTTCCCACAAAGGAAAGGGGTGGGATGGTCAAATCTACAGCCCCCTGGATATCGAGGAGCTAACAGGGTGAGATAAGGCAGAAAAGGAAAGCTTATGTCAGTCACCGAGAACTCAATACTACAGAAAGCTGAGGGGAGTATAGAGAGTGGAGGGGTGAAATCAAAAAGAAAACTAGGAAAGCAAAGAGAGGACATGAAAGAATATTGGACGCAAAATCAAGGGGAACCCAAAGATGTTTTATCAATACATTAAGAGTGAGAGAATAACTAAGGAGGGAGTAAGGCCCAGGAAAGACCAAAAGGTAACCTGTGTGTGGAGGTGGAGGATGTGGGTGTGGATCTTAGTGAATAGTTTGTGTCTGTCTTCACAAAAGAGGGGACAATGCAGATATTGTAGTTAAGGAGGAGGAGTGTGAAGTATTGGATGTGATAAACACAGGGAGAGAGGGAGTATGAAGGGGATTAACATCCTTGAAAGTGGATAAATCACTAGGGCCGGATGAAACGTACCCCAGGCTGTTTAAAGAAGCCAGGGAGGAAATTGAGGAGGGTCTGACCATCATTTTCCAATCCTCACTGGATACGGGTGAAATACTGGAGGATTGGAGGTCTGTTAACAGGCTAGTCAGTCAAACATGGCAAAGGAATACACAATAAATGGGAGGATATTGAGAGGTGTAGAAGTGGTGAGAGATCTTGGAGTGAAAAAGGAAATGGGGAAGGTACAGGCTCAACATGTTCCCTCTAGGGTGATAGGAAGGAGTAACAAGCCCAGAGAACCATGGATGACCAGAGATATTCAGGATACGGTGAGAAGGAAAAGAGAGGCTTTTAGCGGGTACAAGGGGAGCAAATCAGCAGAGGCATTATTGGAGTACAGAAAGTGCTGGGTGGAGCTTAAGAAAGCATTTGGGAGAGCAAAGAGGGGATATGAGAAAGCTCTGGCTGGTAAAAGTAGGGAAAATCCCAAGATATTCTATAAGTATATCAATGGGAAGGGGATAACTAGGGAAAGAGTAGGGCCCATAAGGGACCAAGGGTGAAATCTATGGGTGGAGCCAGAGGACATCGGTAGAGTGTTGAACGAATACTTCACGTCCGTCTTCACCCAAGAGAATGAGGATGAAGGTATGGAACTTGGGAAGAGTGACTGCGAGGTTCTTGAGCAAATCGATATAGGGAGTGACAAGGTATTGGAGGTGTTGGCAGGCTTAAAAGTGGACAAATCTCCAGGTTCAGATGATTTATGTCCCAGACTGCTGAGGGAGGCAAGGGAGGAGATCGCAGGGGCTCTGACCCAAATTTTTAATTCCTCTCTGGCCACGGGGGAGGTGCCAGAGGACTGGAGAACAGCTAATGTGGTTCCGCTATTTAAGAAGGATTGTAGAGATAAGACAGGGAACTACAGGCCAATGAGTCTCACGTCATTGGTAGGGAAACTATTGGAGAAAATTCTGAAGGAGAGAATCTATCTCCACTTGGAGAGGCAAGGTTTGATCAGGGATGGTCAGCATGGCTTTGCCAGAGGGAGGTCCTGCCTCACAAATTTGATTGAACTTTTTGAGGAGGTGACCAGGTGTGTAGATGAGGGTAGTGCAGTTGATGTCGTTTATACGGATTTCAGCAAAGCCTTTGACAAGGTCCCACATGGAAAACTTATAAAGAAGGCAAATACACATGGGATATAGGGTAATTTGATAAGGTGGATTCAAAATTGGCTTAGTCGTAGGAGACAGAGGGTGATGACAGGACTGGAAGCCAGTATCCAGTGGCGTACCACAGGGATCTGTGCTCGGTCCCCTATTATTTGTCATTTATATAAACGACATAGATGACTATGTGGGGGGTAGGATTAGTAAGTTTGCGGATAACACAAAGATTGGCTGGGTGGTTAACAGTGAGGTTGAGTGTCTTGGGCTTCAGGAAGATAAAGACAGGATGGTCAAATGGGCAGATAAGTGGCAGATGAAAAGTGAGAGGTGATACACTTTGGAAGGAGTAATTTGACAAGGAAGTATTCAACGAACAGCATGACACTAGGAAGTTCTGAGGAACAAAGGGACCTTGGCGTGTGTGTCCATAGATCTCTGAATGCGGAGGGGCATGTTATTAGGGTGGTGAAAAAGGCATATGGGACACTTGCCTTTATCAATCGAGGCATAGATTACAAAAGTAGGGAGGTCATGTTGGAGTTGTATAGAACCTTGGTGGAGGCCACAGCTGGAGTACTGTGTGCAGTTCTGGTCGTCACATTATAGGAAGGATGTGATTGCACTGGAGGGGGTGCAGAGGAGATTCACCAGGATGTTGCCTGGGATGAAACATTTAAGTTATTAAGAGAGCTTGGATAGACTTGGGTTGTTTTCGTTGGAGCAGAGAAGACTGAGGGGCAACCTGATCGAGGTGTACAAGATTATGAGGGGCATAAACAGGGTGGATAGGGAGCAGCTGTTCCCCTTAGTTGAAGGGTCAGTCACAAATAGACATAAGTTCAAGGTGAGGGGCAGGAGGTTTAGGAGGGATGTGAGGAAAGACGTTTTTACCCAGAGGGCGGTGACGGTCTGGAATGCGCTGCCTGGGCGGGTGGTGGAGGCGGGTTGCGTCACATCCTTTAAAAAGCACCTGGATGAGCACTTGGCACATCATAACATTCAAGGTTATGGACCAAGTGCCGGTAAATGGGTTTAGGTAGATGGGTCAGGAGTCTCTCTCGTGTCAGTGCAGACTCGATGGGCCGAGGGGCCTCTTCTGCACTGAGAGATTCTGTGATTCTGTAATAGGAAACAGGGCCTAGGAATAAATGGGTCTTTTTCAGAGTGGCAGGTGGTGACTAGTGGGGTACCACAGGGGTCAATACTTGGGCCCCAGCTATTCACAATATATATCAATGATTTGGATGAGGGAACCAGATGTAATATTTCCAAGTTTGCTGATGACACAAAGCTTGGTAGGAATGTGAGCGATGAGGAGGGTGTTAAGAGTCTTCGATGTGATTTAGACAGGTTGAATGAATGGGCAACTACGTGGCAGACGCAGTATAATGTGGCACTGGGAGTAATCTGGAGATTACTGCATTTGAGGTCCTGCTTGCTAATTATTTTCCTAGCTCCCTAAATTCTAAGTGCAGGACCACATCCCCCTTCCTACCTAAGTCATTGGTACCAATGTGGAACACCACCACTGGCTGTTCACCCTCCCCCAGAAGAATGTTCTGCAGCCGCTCTGTGACATCCTTGACCCTGGCACCAGGGAGGCAACATACCATCCTGGAGTCGCGTCTACAGCCGCAGAAACACCTGTCTGTTCCCCTAACCAATGAATCCCCTATCACTATAGCTTTTTCTTTCTTCTTCCTCCCTTCCTGTACAGCCGAGCCGCTCGTGGTGCCACAAACTTGGCTCTGACTGCACTCCTCTGAGGAACCAGCGACAACACCAGCTTCCAAAATGGAAAACCGATTTGTGAGCGGGACCCCAGGGGAGTCCTGCACTACCTGCCGACTTCTCTTGGACTGCCTGGTGGTCACCCATTCCCTCTCTATCTCCAGGCCCTTAAGCTGCGGTGTGACCACCTCTCTGAACGTGCTATCCACATATCTCAGCCTCACGGATGTGCCAATGACTCCAGCCGCCGCTCGAGCTCTAAAACCCGGAGCTCAAGTTTCTGCAGCTGACAGCACTTCCTGCACATGTGGTCGTGTAGGACACCGGTAGCGTCCATGACTTCCCACATATTACAAGACACGCATTCCACTTGACTGAGCCGCCCTGCCATGCAATGTTGGCCTTGATTGCGAGAGGAATTGAGTACAGGAGCAAGGATGCCTTACTGCAGCTCTACTGGGCCTTGGTGAGACCACACCTGGAGTATTGTGTGCAGTTTTGGTCTCCTTACCTAAGAAAGGATATACTCGCCATAGAGCGAGTGCAGTGAAGGTTCACTAGACTGACTCCTGGGATGGCAGGATTGTCGTATGAGGAGAGATTGGGCCGACTAGACCTGTGTTCACTGGAGTTTAGAAGAATGAGAGGGGATCTCATTGAAACGCATAAAATTCTGACAGGGATGGACAGACTGGATGCAGGGATGATGTTTCCTCTGGCTGGGGGAGTCTAGAACAAGGGGGTCACAGTCTCAGGATACGGGTAAGGCCATTTAGGACTGAGATGAGGAGAAACTTCTTCACTCAGAGGGTGGTGAACCTGTGGAATTCTCTACCACAGAGGCTGTGGAGGCCAAGTCACTGAATATATTTAAGGAGGAAATAGATAGATTTCTGGATTCTAAAGGCGTCAAGGGGTATGAGGAGAGAGCGGGAGTATGACGTTGAGATAGAGGATCAGCCATGATCATATTAAATGGTGGAACAGGGTTGAAGGGCTGGAATGACCTACTCCTGCTCCTAGTTTCTGTTTCTGTAGCAGTTGTGTAGCGCCTAGCTGAGCATGTCTCAGCATTTCATGGAACAAATGCAAGGCTTTATGAACATAACAATGGCAAATTTCTGGGATTAACTGAGATGATAACTAAATTCAATCTTATGATGCAAGAACATGTCCAACGCATCAAAAATGAAGAAATCCATGACCATTATCTTGGACCTCATATTCAAAATGAGCTAATCTCAATGATGGTGTTGCAGGTGAAGAAAAAGGTTATTGAAAAGGTGAAGGCTGCAAAATACTTTGCACATTCTTGACTGTACGCCTGGCCTGATTCATCAAGAGCAGATGTCTCTTATGCTCCGTTTCATTGGCATGACTTCTAGAGAAGCGAAGGTAAGAGAGAATTTTATTGACTTTTTTCTATTCATTCATTGGATGTGGGCTTCGCTGGCTGGCCCAGCATTTATTGCCCATCCCTAATTGCCCTTGAGAAGGTGGGGGTGAGCTGCCTTCTTGAGCCGCTGCAGTCCATGTGGTGTAGGTACACCCACAGTGCTGTTAGGGAGGGAGTTCCAGGATTTTGACCCAGCGACAGTGAAGGAACGGCGATATATTTCCAAGTCAGGATGGTGAGTGACTTGGAGGGGAACTTCCAGGTGGTGGTGTTCCCATCTATCTGCTGCCCTTGTCCTTCTAGATGGTAGTGGTCGTGGGTTTGGAAGACACTAGGTGGGAGTGTTGGGTAGAGAATGTAAAAGCAATCTGTTACTGGACAAGTGATATCTGGAATGACAGCATCTGTGGAGCGAAAAAAAAACAGTTAACGTTTCGAGTCTGTATGATTCTTCTTCAGAGCTGTGAAGAAGAGTCATAAGGACTCGAAATATTAATTCTGTTTTTTTCCTCTTCACAGATGTTGTTAGACCTGCTGAGCTTTTCCAGCGTTTTCTGTTTTTGTTTCAGGTTTCCAGTATCCGCAGTATTTTGCTGATGTCAGGAATGCCTTGCTTAAAGTTGCTGAAGAATGCGATGGGCCAAATTTAAAAGAAAGGCTGAGTCCTTGGTCAACTACCAACTGGAAAATTCAGAATTGCTCTTTGCAATGGTTGTGTGGTACGACATCATGTTCACCATAAACACTTTGAGCAAAGCACTTCAATCCAGGGAAATGCAGCTCGATGTGGCTGTCACACACTTCAAAGGACTCAATGACTTTATGCAGAAATGTAGGAACACTGGATTTACCTCAGCCAAGAAGACAGCAACAGAAAGAGCAGCTGAAATGGACGTTTAAGCTTCTCAATAGTAACTAGGGATGGGTAATAAATGCTGGCCCAGTCAGCAAAGCACACATCCCCTGAATGAATAAAAAAAAAGGTGAGAAGGAGCTGGAGAATTCGCCCAAGAAAGTATTGGAAATCAATTACTTTCCAGTCATTGTGGATCAGACTCTCATGCAACTCACCACATGATGCGAGCAAATGCAAGTATACACTGACAATTTCAGTGTTCTTTCTGATGTGAATAAACTCAGAGAAATAACAGAAGAGGACATGAGAAAGCAGTGCCTGGGATTGGGCATTGCATTGTCTGACAAAGAATCTTACAATATCAACAATGCAGATCTTTTCTCAGATCTGTGGATGCTACGAGAATTCACCCCTGAAGGAAGAAGTACTCCAGTTTATCTGTTCAGTTTCTTAAAACACTCAACGGTTCTTTCCCAAAACACAGCGATCGCGTACAGGATTTCGCTGCCAATCCCAGTTAAAGTGGCTTCAGCAAAACGAAGTTTTCCCAGATTAAAGATGATAAAGAACTACCTTTGTTTAAATTCATTTACAGGATGTGGAAGTCGCTGCCTAGTCCAGCATTTATTGCCCATACCTAAGGGTAATAAAAGGTGGTGAGCTGCCTTCTTGAACCGCTGCAGTCCATGTGGTGTAGGTACACCCACATGGCTGTTAGGGAGGGAGTTCCAGGATTTTCACCCAGCGACAGTGAAGGAACGGTGATATATTTCCAAGTCAGGATGGTGAGTGACTTGGAGGGGAACTTCCAGGTGGTGGTGTTCCCATCTATCTGCTGCCCTTGTCCTTCTAGATGGTGGTGGTCGTGGGTTTGGAAGGTGCTGTCTAAGGAGCCTTGGTGAATTCCTGCAGTGCGTCTTGTAGATGGTACAGACTGCTGCTACTGTACATCAGTGGTGGAGGGAGTGAATGTTTGTGGATGTGGTGCTAATCAAGCAGGCTGCTTTGTCCTGGATGGTGTCAAGCTTCTTGAGTGTTGTTGGAGCTGCACTCATCCAGGCAAGTGGAGAGTATTCCATCATACTCCTGACTTGTTCCTTGTTGATGGTGGACAGGATTTGGGGAGTCAGGTCGTGAGTTATTCGCCACGGGATTCCTAGCCTCTGACCTGCTCTTGTAACCACGGTATTTATATGGCTAGTCCAGTTCAGTTTCTAGTCAATGGTAACCCCCAGGATGTTGATAGTGGGGATTTCAGCGATGGTAATGCCATTGAACATCAAGGGGTGATGGTTAGATTCTCTCTTGTTGGAGATGGTCATTGCCTGACACTTGTGTGGCACAAATGTTACTTGCTACTTGTCAGCCCAAGCCTGGATATTGTCCAGGTCTTGCTGCATTTGGACATGGACTGCTTCAGTATCTGAGGAGTCACGAATGGTGCTGAACATTGTGCAATCATCAGCGAACATCCCCACTTCTGACCTTATGATGGAAGGAAGGTCACTGAAGAAGCAGCTAAAGATGGTTGGAACTGAGGCACTACCCTGAGAAACTCCTGCAGTGATGTCCTGGAGCTGAGATGACTGACCTCCAACAACCACAACCATCTTCCTTTGTGCTAGGTATGACTCCAACCAGCAGAGAGTTTTCCCCTGATTCCCATTAACTCCAGTCTTGATAGGGCTCCTTGATGCCACACTCGGTCAAATGCTGCCTTGATGTCAAGGGCAGTCACTCTCACCTCATCTCGGGAGTTCAGCTCTTTTGTCCATGTTTGAACCAAGACTGTAATGAGGTCAGGAGCTGAGTGGCCCTGGCAGAACCCAAACTGGGCATCAGTGAGCAGGTTATTGCTAAGCAAGTGCCCCTAGATAGCACTGTTGATTACCTGTTCCATTACATTACTGATGATCGAGAGTAGACTGATGGGGCAGTAATTGGCTGGGTTGGATTTGTCCTGCTTTTTGTGTACAGGACATACCTGGGCAATTTTCCACATAGCTGGGTAGATGCCAGTGTTGTAGCTGTACTGGAACAGCTTGGCTAGGGGTGCGGCAAGTTCTGGAACACAAGTTGCAAAAATAAAACAGGGAAGGTGGCTCACTCATGGTTTACAAAAGAAATTAGGGATAATATTAGATCCAAGGAACAGACATATAAAATTGCCAGAAAAAGCAGCAAGCCTGAGGATTGGGAGCAGTTTAGAATTAAGCAAAAGTGGACAAAAAGATTGATCAAGAAGGGGAAAATGGAGTATGAGGGTAAACTTGCAGGGAACATAAAAACTGACTGTAAAAGCTTCTATAAATATGTGAAGAGAAAAAGATTAGCGAAGACAAATGTAGGTCCCTTACAGTCAGAAACAGGGGAAATTATAATGGGGAACAAAGAAATGGCAGAAGAATTGAACACATATTTTGGTTCTGTCTTCACAAAAGAGGACACAAATAATTTTGCAGAAATGTTAGAGAGCCAAGGGTCTAGTGAGAGGGAGGAATTGAAAAAATCAATTCTTCAAATGGTGCTAGAGAAATTAATGAGGTTAAAAGCTGAAAAATCCCCAGGGCCTGATAATCTACATCCCAGAGTACTAAAGGAAGTGGCCCTGGAAATATTGGAAGCATTGGTGGTCATCTTCCAAAATCCTATAGACTCTGGAACAGTTCCTACAGATTGGAGGGTGACAAATGTAACCCCACTATTTAAAAAGGAGAGAGAGAAAAAACAGAGAATTACAGACCATCAGTTGTAGTGAAAATGCTAAAATAAAAGACGTGGTAACAGAACACTTGGAAAGCATTAACGGGATTAGACAAAGTCAGCATGGGTTTATGAAAGGGAAATCGTGCTTAACTAATCTACTGGAGTTTTTTGAGGATGTAACTAGTAGAATAGATAAGGGAGAACCAGTGGATGTGGTGTATTTGGATTTCAAGAAGACTTTTGATAAGATCCCACATAAGAGGCTAGTGGGCAAAATTAAAGCACATGGGATTGGGGGTAATATACTGGCCTGGATTGAGAATTGGTTGACAAACGAGAAACATAGAGTGAGAACAAATGGGTCTTTTTACAGATGGCAAGCGGTGGCTAATGGTGTACCGCAGGGATCATATATATATATATAGTCTGCACTGGAGTGCTGCTTTGGGCTGCAGTAGAGTGCTTAAGTTGGAGTTTGGTGACTGAGGGAGTTTGATGAGGAGGGAACAAGGTGATCCTTTGAGCACCATGAGTACGGCCGGGTAAGTATTTACTACTTTTATCGCTTATAGTTTTTAAAGTCTTATTTTGTGGTTCATCGTTTGTAAGGGCTATACTCTGTAACAATGAAGAGCAAGGAAGAAGGGCCCGAGAGTAATTGATATTATTTGATATTAAGTATCTTCCAAAAGGTTTAATTTAAAGGGGTAAGTCATGGCAGGAGAGCTCAAAGCCATGGTGTGCTCCTCCTGCTCTCTGTGGGAAGCTGGGAACATTTTCAGTGCCCGGGGCCAGCATGTGTGCGGGAAGTGTCTCCAGCTGCAGCTCCTGGAAGCCCGGGTTTTGGAGCTGGAGCGGTGGCTGGGGACACTGTGGAGCATCCGCGAGGCAGAGAGTATCATGGATAGCACGTATAGAGAGGTGGTCACACTGCAGGCTAAGAGTCCACAGGCAGGTAGGGAATGGGTGACCACCAGGCAAAGCAAGAGGACCAGGCAGGCAGTGCAGGAATCTCCTGTGGCTATTCCCCTGAAAACAGATATCCCGCTTTGGATACTGTTGAGGGGAATGGCCTCTCAGGGGAAAGCAGCAACAGCCAAATTCGTTGAACCGCAGTTGGCTCTGCTGCACAGGGGAGGAGTAAAAAGCGTGGGAATGCAATAGTTATAGGGGATTCAATAGTAAGGGGAATCAAGGACAAGAACAAAAGATAGAAAAGGGAATAAGAAAACTGATAGGCAGAGAAATCAAGGGCAAGAATCAAACAGGGCCTCAGTGAAAAATAGTGGGAACGGGACAAGTAATGTTAAAAAGACAAACCTTAAGACTTTGTGCCTTAACGCGAGGAGTATTCGCAATAAAGTGGATGAATTAACCGGCAAATAGATGTAAACAGGTATGATTTCGTCGGGATTACGGAGACATGGCTACAGGGTGACCAGAGACGGGAACTGAACATCCAGGGGTGTTCAGTATTTAGGGAGGACAGACAAAAAGGAAAAGGCGGTGGAGTTGCATTGCTGGTGAAAGAGGAAATTTAGATACTATGCTTCTTTTTTATTTTTTCCTGACAAAATGGACAATTTCACATTTGCCCACATTATACTCCATTGGCCAGATCTTTGCTCACTCACTCACGTAATAGTGAGGAAAGATATTAGCTCCGGCAATGTGGAATCTGTATGGGTAGAGCTGAGAAACACTGAGGGGCAAAAAACGTTAGTGGGGGTTGTATATAAACCCCCAAACTGTAGCAGTGATGTTGGGAATGGCATTAAACAGGAAATGATAGATGCATGTAATAAAGGAACATCTGTAATTATGGGTGACTTTAATCTGCATATAGATTGGGCAAATCAAATTAATAACAATACCGTAGAAGAGGAAATCCTGGAGTGTGTACGGGATGGTTTTTTGGACCAATACGTTGAGGAACCAACTAGAGAACAGGCCATCCTAGACTGGGTATTGTGTAATGAGAAAGGAATAATTGGCAATCTAGTTGTGCGAGGCCCCTTGGGGGATGAGCGACCATAATATGATAGAATTCTTCATCAAGATGGAGAGTGACATATGAGGCGCAAGTTGGTGATGATGGATTGGGAAATGTTACATAAAGGGATGACGGTGGATAGGCAATGGCAAACATTCAAAGAGTGCATGGGTGAACTGCAACAATTGTTTATACCTGTCTGGCGCAAAAGTAAAACAGGAAAGGTGGCCAAACCATGGCTTACAAGGGAAATTAGAGATAGTGTTAGGTCCAAGGAAGAGGCATACAAATTGGCCAGAAAAAACACCAGACCTGAGGATTGGGAGCACTTTAGAATTCAGCAAAGGAGGACCAAGGGATTGATTAAGAAGGGGAAAATAGAGTATGAGTGTAAGCTTGCAGGGAACATAAAAACTGACTGTAAAAGTTTCTATAGGTATGTGAAGGGAAAAAGATTGGTGAAGACAAATGTAGGTCCCTTACAGTCAGAAACAGGGGAATTTATAATGGGGAACAAAGAAACGGCTGACCAACTAAATACATACTTTGGTTCTGTCTTCACAAAGGAGGACACCAATAACATACCAGAAATGTTGGGGAGCACAGGGTTTAGTGAGAGGGAGGAACTGAAAGAAATCAGTATTAGTAGGGAAATGGTGTTGGGGAAATTGATGGGATTGAAGGCCGATAAATCCCCAGGGCCTGATAATCTACATCCCAGAGTACTTAAGGAAGTAGCCCTAGAAATAGTGGATGCATTGGTGGTCATCTTCTGAGATTCTATAGACTCTGGAACAGTTCCTACAGATTGGAGGGTAGCTAATGTAACCCCACTATTTAAAAAGGGAGGTGGAGAGAAAACAGGGAATTATAGACCAGTCAGCCTGACGTCGGTAATGGGGAAAGTTCTAGAGTCCATTATAAAAGATTTAATAGCTGAGTACGTGGAAAACAGTGGCAGAATCAGATAGAGTCAGCATGGATTTATGAAAGGGAAATCATGCTTGACAAATCTACTGGAATTTTTCGAGGATGTAACTATTAGAGTTGATGAGGGGGAGCCAGTGGATGTGGTTTATTTGGACTTTCAGAAGGCTTTCGACAAAGTCCCACATAAGAGATTGGTGTGTAAAATTAAAGCGCATGGGTTTGGGGGCAGTGTGTTGAGATGGATAGAAAACTGGTTGGCAGACAGATAACAAAGAGTAGGAAAAAAATGAGTCTTTTTCCGAATGGCAGGCAGTGACTAGTGGGGTACCGCAGGGATCGTTGCTGGGACCCCAGCTATTCACAATATATATTAATGATTTAGATGAGGGAACTAAATGTAATATCTCCAAATTTGCAGATGACACAAAGCTGGGTGGGAAGGTGAGCTGTGAGGAGGATGCAGAGATGCTTCAGTGTGATTTGGACAAGCTGAGTGAGTGGGCAAATGCATGGCAGATGCAGTATAATGTGGATAAATGTGAGGTTATCCATTTTAGTAGCAAAAACAGGAAGGCAGATTATTATCTGAATGGCTATTAATTGAGAGAGGGGAATGTGCAATGAGACCTGGATGTCCTTGTATACCAGTCGCTGAAGGTAAGCATGCAGGTGCAGCAGGTGGTAAAGAAGGCAAATGGTTTGTTGGCCTTCATAGCCAGAGGATTTGAGTACAGGAACAGGGATGTCTTGCTGCAATTGTACAGGGCCTTGGTGAGATCACACCTGGAATATTGTGTGCAGTTTTGGTCTCTTTATCTGAGGAAGGATGTTCTTGCTACAGAGGGAGTGCAGCGAAGGTTTACCCGACTGATTCCTGGGATGGCGGGACTGACGTATGAGGAGAGATTGAGTCGGTTAGGATTATATTCACTGGAGTTCTATCGGTCTAATATCTCCTTCTGTGGCTTGATGTCAAAATGTGTTTTATACTGCTCCTGTTTTGGAGTGCAGTTTGGGGATGTTTCATTGTGATAAAGGTGCTGTATAAACTCGAACCTCTCCACATGAAAACCTACAGCTCGGAAACACCAGCTTTCTGGAAATACTTTGAGCCGATCCGGGCAACTGGCAGCATCAATGTAATACAGCGAGTGGCATGGAGATGGCAACATGAAAAGATACAGCATTTGACAGGAAAACTATTTCTAGTGTTGCTTTCCAATGATTTATCACTGTTAAATGCTTCAGGTAAGTATTTATATCCACGTTTATATCCAGTTCACAGACTGTGGTTAGGCATTCTAATGTCAATGTATAATCCAGAAAATACTCCAATCCAGAAATGAATTGTTCCCAAGCATTCCGGCAGTGCTGGGCTGAGAGAGGCACAGGGCAGTGCTGGGCTGAGAGAGGGCACAGGGCAGTGCTGGGCTGAGAGAGGCACAGGGCAGTGCTGGGCTGAGGGAGGCACAGGGCAGTGCTGGGCTGAGGGAGGCACAGGGCAGTGCTGGGCTGAGGGAGGCACAGGGCAGTGCTGGGCTGAGGGAGGCACAGGGCAGTGCTGGGCTGAGGGAGGCACAGGGCAGTGCTGGGCTGAGGGAGGCACAGGGCAGTGCTGGGCTGAGGGAGGCACAGGGCAGTGCTGGGCTGAGGGAGGCACAGGGCAGTGCTGGGCTGAGGGAGGCACAGGGCAGTGCTGGGCTGAGGGAGGCACAGGGCAGTGCTGGGCTGAGGGAGGCACAGGGCAGTGCTGGGCTGAGGGAGGCACAGGGCAGTGCTGGGCTGAGGGAGGCACAGGGCAGTGCTGGGCTGAGGGAGGCACAGGGCAGTGCTGGGCTGAGGGAGGCACAGGGCAGTGCTGGGCTGAGGGAGGCACAGGCAGTGCTGGGCTGAGAGGGGCACAGGGCAGTGCTGGGCTGAGAGGGGCACAGGGCAGTGCTGGGCTGAGAGGGGCACAGGGCAGTGCTGGGCAGAGGGAGGCACAGGGCAGTGCTGGGCTGAGGGAGGCACAGGGCAGTGCTGGGCAGAGGGAGGCACAGGGCAGTGCTAGGCTGAGAGACGCACAGGGCAGTGCTGGGCTGAGAGAGGCACAGGGCAGTGCTGGGCTGAGAGAGGCACAGGGCAGTGCTGGGCTGAGAGAGGCACAGGGAAGTGCTGGGCTGAGAGAGGCACAGGGCAGTGCTGGGCTGAGAGAGGCACAGGGCAGTGCTGGGCTGAGGGAGGCACAGGGCAGTGCTGGGCTGAGAGAGGCACAGGGCAGTGCTGGGCTGAGAGAGGCACAGGGCAGTGCTGGGCTGAGAGATGCACAGGGCAGTGCTGGGCTGAGAGATGCACAGGGCAGTGCTGGGCTGAGAGAGGCACAGGGCAGTGCTGGACTGAGAGAGACACAGGGCAGTGCTGGGCTGAGGGAGGCACAGGGCAGTGCTAGGCTGAGTGAGGCACAGGGCTGTTGTCTATTTCAGCACTGGCTCTAAACCTGGACACCCCTCTCAGCCCTGCTGCCACCAACCAAATGCCCTCTCGCACCCTGAACCTGTAGCCCACCAACCCCGTGCCCTACCACATAGTGTAACTCTGGTGTCCTGGCTTCACTTTCTCATTACCATGTCGTCAGAAAATACCCACTAACCTCCCAACATCGCTCGTCCAGCAACAACAGCTCCTTACCTCATCCATAGCTCGGATCTCGAGACGCAGTTTATCCATGACAGTAATGAAGAGCTACGGAGAAAGGGAAATACACCAAATCAGTGTGAACGGAGAGAGAGAGAGAGAGAGGAGAGAGAGAGAGAGAGAGAGAGAGAGAGAGAGAGAGAGAGAGGGGGGGAGAGGGAGAGGGAGAGGGAGAGAGAGTGAGAGGGAGAGGGACTGGGAGAGCGCGCGCGATATGGACGGAGTTACTGGTCACTCCTTGCTGGAGTGACTCTGGCCAAGGTCAGCCTCACCGACACAATATCTGCAATGCAGCGATTCAGATTTCCTTGTCATCCTTGATTGTGATTGGACGATCCTCCTTAATCCTCTCCATCGCCAATGGACAATCCAACTGGAAAATAAATCAAAAACATTAAACCAGTCCCCAACCCCCCAATCCAGATTCCATCAACCGCCCCTCCCCCGCAACCAGAACCGCTCCCCCACCAGAACCCCACCCCCACCAGAACCCCAAACCCACCCCCACCAGAACCCCAAACCCACCCCAACCTGAACCCAAACCCACCCCAACCAGAACCCCAAACCCACCCCCACCAGAACCCCAAACCCACCCCAACCAGAACCCAAACCCTCCCCCACCAGAACCCCAAACCCACCCCAAACAGAACCCCAAACCCTCCCCCACCAGAACCCCAACCCCACCAGAACCCCAAACCCACCCCACCAGAACCCCAACCAGAACCCCAAACCCACCCCAACCAGAACCCCAACCCCTCCCCAACCAGAACCCCAAACCCACCCCCCACCAGAACCCCAAACCCACCCCCACCAGAACCCCAAACCCACCCCCACAAGAACCCCAAACCCACCCCCACAAGAACCCCAAACCCACCCCCACAAGAACCCCAAACCCACCCCCACAAGAACCCCAAACCCACCCCCACAAGAACCCCAAACCCACCCCCACAAGAACCCCAAACCTACCCACACAAGAACCCCAAACCCCACAGAACCCTAAATTCACCCCCACCACAACCCCAAACCACCCCAACTCCACCCCCACCAGAACCACAAACCCACCTCAACCAGAACCCCAAACTCACCCCCACCAGAACCCCAAACCCACCCCAACCAGAACCCCCAAACCCACCCCCACCAGAACCCCAAACCCACCCCAACCAGAACCCCAAACCCACCCCAAACAGAACCCCAAAACCACCCCAACCAGAACCCCAAACCCACCCCCACCAGAACCCCAAACCCACCCCAACCAGAACCCCAAACCCACCCCAACCAGAACCCCAAACCCACCCCCACCAAAACCCCAAACCCACCCCAAACAGAACCCCAAACCCACCTCAACCAGAACCCCAAACCCACCCCCACCAGAACCCCAACCCACCCCAACCAGAACCCCAAACCCACCCCCACCAAAACCCCAAACCCACCCCAACCCCACCCCCACCAAAACCCCAAACCCACCCCAACCCACCAGAACCCCAAACCCACCCCCACCAGAACACCAACCCCACCCCAACCAGAACCCCAAACCCACCCCACCCCCACAGAACCCCAAACCCACCCCCACCACCCAGAACCCCCAAACCCACCCCCACCAGAACCCCAAACCTACCCCCACCAGAACCCCAAACCCACCCCAACCAGAACCCCAAACCCACCCCCAACCAGAACCCCAAACCCACCCCACCAGAACCCCAAACCCACCCCAACCAGAACCCCAAACCCACCCCACCAGAACCCCAAACCCCACCCCCACCAGAACCCCAAACCCACCCCCACCAGAACCCCAAACCCACCCCCACCAGAACCCCAAACCTACCCCCACCAGAACCCCAAACCCACCCCAACCAGAACCCCAAACCCACCCCCACCAGAACCCCAAACCCACCCCAACCAGAACCCCAAACCCACCCCACCAGAACCCCAAACCCACCCCACCCCCACAGAACCCCCACCCCCACTAGAACCCCAAACCCACCCCAACTAGAAACCCAACCCCACCCCACCAGAACCCCAAACCCATCCCCACCAGAACCTCAAACCCACCCCAACCAGAACCCAAACCCACCCCAACCAGAACCCCAAACCCATCCCACCCCCACAGAACCCCCACCCCCACTAGAACCCCAAACCCACCCCAACCAGAACCCCAAACCCACCCCACCCCACAGAACCCCACCCCCACCAGAACCCCAAACCCACCCCCACCAGAACCCCAAACCCACCCCCACCAGAACCCCAACCCCACCCCAACCAGAACTCCAAACCCAACCCCACCAGAACCCCAAACCCACCCCAAACAGAACCCCACCCCCACCAGAACCCCAAACCCACCCCCACCAGAACCCCAAACCCACCCCCACCAGAACCCCAAACCCACCCCAACCAGAACCCCAAACCCACCCCACCCCCACAGAACCCCACCCCCACTAGAACCCCAAACCCACCCCAACCAGAACCGCAAACCCACCCCACCCCCACAGAACCCCACCCCCACCAGAACCCCAAACCCACCCCCACCAGAACCCCAAACCCACCCCCACCAGAACCCCAAACCCACCCCAACCAGAACCCCAACCCCACCCCCACCAGAACTCCAAACCCACCCCACCAGAACCCAAACCCACCCCAAACAGAACCCCACCCCCACCAGAACCCCAAACCCACCCCCACCAGAACCCCAAACCCACCCCCACCAGAACCCCAAACCCACCCCCACCAGAACCCCAAACCCACCCCCACCAGAACCCCAAACCCACCCCCACCAGAACCCCAAACCCACCCCCACCAGAACCCCAAACCCCACCCCCACCAGAACTCCAAACCCACCCCCACCAGAACCCCAAACCCACCCCAACCAGAACCCCAAACCCACCCCACACCAGAACCCCAAACCCACCCCCACCAGAACCCCAAACCCACCCCAACCAGAACCCCAAACCCACCCCCGCACCCAGAACCCCACCCCCACCAGAACCCAAAAACCCACCCCAACCCCTCCCCCACACCCACCAGAACCCCATCCCCACACCAACCAGAACCGCAAACCCTCCCCCCGCACCCAGAACCCCACCCTAACCAGAACCCCAAACCCTCCCCCACAACAGAACCTCAAACCCACCCCAACCAGAACCCCAAACCCACCCCAACCAGAACCCCAAACCCACCCCAACCAGAACCCCAAACCCACCCCAACCAGAACCCCAAACCCACCCCAACCAGAACCCCACCCCACCTGAAACAGAATCCCACCCACAACCAGAGCCCCAACCCCACCCCAACCACAACCCCTCCCCCACCCCAGAATCCCACCCCCTCCCCACTCTCCCAACCAGAACCTCACCCCCTCTCCCCCACCCCCAACCTGAACCCTGCTCCTTCCTCCACCCCTCCCCAAACCAGAACCCCACCCCTTCCCATCCAATCACACCCCACCCTGCTAATTACCCAATAACCTTCCACACTGACCAACCCGCACTGACTCCTTGCACACACACACATACTGAGTAACACACTCTCCTCGCACACTTACCCTGTACTTTCTACAGAACTCATCGATGGTGGTGATATCTGACCCCTGAACCTGCTTAAACGCTGCTTTGTATTGAACCAACAGACGGGAGCAGGCAGCTGTGTACCTGGAATGGAAGAATCACAATGAGGAGGAGAAACGGCCGGATTCAGAACACCCTCACCCCTTCCCCTCTCCCACCTGTTCCCCCTTGCGCCCACTCCTTGCTCTACAACTGCCGAAAAATATTTTTAATCACGTTAAGTGCTGTTTAATGGTATCCAATCAACATTTAGCAGGCAGTAATCCCTGCATTAGCCCCTGCTCCCCCAAACCCTCAGACAGCGATCTCCCTGCCCCATTCCCAACTGTTTCTGCTACCCCCACTACCAACCCACATGGGGCAGACCCTTCCCCTACTCTGACCACACGGGACAGTTCCCCCTCCCACCCTCCCCACACAGGGCAGACCCTTCCCCTACTCTGACCACACGGGACAGTTCCCCCTCCCACCCTCCCCACACAGGGCAGACCCTTCCCCTACTCTGACCACACAGGACAGTTCCCCCTCCCACCCTTCCCACACGGGGCAGACCCTTCCCCTACTCTGACCACACGGGACAGATCCCCTCCCACCCTCCCCACACGGGGCAGACCATGCCCTCCCCCAGTGTGATACTCACTCAGTCGGAGTGACACAATCCTTGATGTAGGTTTTCTCCAGTGCCTGAAGTGTCTTCACGACAGCAAACAGCTCAGCCATGTTATCAAACCTCGGATAGATAGACAGCATTAACATAGGATACACACCCATCCTGTACATATGACCCTGTCTCTATGGTACACATCATCCTGTGTATCTGACCCTGTCTCTATGGTACACACCCATCCTATATATGTGACCTTGTTGTACATTCTGCCACCTTCTCCCTCGAGCTGATCCTGTTGAGTACAGAAGACTCTGAATATGAAAGAGTGAAAGCTGAAGTCACCCCTGCACCCATCTCCTGTAAATAACCCTCAGGCCCCTCCCCTGCCTTTGACCCTTAGTTCTTGATTCTCCAGCCAGGAGAGACAGTCCTTCAGTGTCAACCCTGTGAAGTCGTCTTAGAATTTTATATGTTTCAATTAAATCACCCTTCATTCCTTTAAATTCTCGATTATATAGGCCTAATCTACTCAATCTCTCCTCATAGAACAGTCCCCTCATCCCAGGAACCATTTGAGTGAACATTCATTGCATTCCCGCTAAAAAAGATGTGCATTTATTTGGCGCTTTTAGCAACCACCAGATGTCTCAAAGCACTTTACAGCAATTTGAAGTACAGCCACTGTTTGTAATGTAGGAAATGCACGAGGGCAAGAATGTCCTCTTTAGGAAAGGAGACGAAAACTGTGCACAATCTGGCTCCAGGTGTGGTCTCAGCAAGGCCCGAAATAGTTGCAGTAAGATTTAATCACACCAACACTTTGCTCTCCTCCCTCCGCCTCCCACCGCAGCTTCCATTCACCCCTGGCTCTGTGGGGCCTCCCTGGAGAATCAGAACCATGTCAAAAACAACATTACTCACTTTTCCCGTTCTCTGGCATTTTTGTATAACTTGACTTCCTGAAATAAACAGAATTAGAATTTGGTGTGGATGATACAGGAAACAACGAAACTCCAATCAGAGAGCGGAGCCGGTCTGAGCCGGGTCTGAGCCGAGGGCCCGGTCTGCGCCGAGGGCCCGGTCTGCGCCGAGGGCCCGGTCTGCGCCGAGGGCCCGGTCTGCGCCGAGGGCCCGGTCTGCGCCGAGGGCCCGGTCTGCGCCGAGGGCCCGGTCTGCGCCGAGGGCCCGGTCTGCGCCGAGGGCCCGGGTCTGCGCCGAGGGCCCGGTCTGCGCCGAGGGCCCGGTCTGCGCCGAGGGCCGGTCTGCGCCGAGGGCCGGTCTGAGCCGAGGGCCGGTCTGCGCCGAGGGCCGGTCTGCACGCAATGCCAAATAGCATAGAGCAAGCACCGCGGCACCACCCACTTCACCCTCCGATAGCGCCCCGGACAGATCCCGGGCAAAGACCCCTCTGTCCATGGCAGCATCTTTCCTGTCTCCAAAAGCCACCCCCACCCCCCCCACCCCACCCACCCCACATCCCACCCCACCCCACCCACCCCACACACCCACCCACCCCACAAAATC
>NW_027598844.1:0-5000 GCF_964194155.1 Cetorhinus maximus
GGGCAATGAGGCTCTTGGGCCCGCGAGAGCAAAATCCGTGCACAGACGGAAGTCCATGAGGTCAGATCCGAGGCCTTTACCCGGCACCCGGTGGGGGTATTCCCGCAGAGAGTAGCGAATCTGCCCGGCGACGGGTCAAGTTGCAATTTCTGGCATGCCACTCATGGAGCTGGTTAATGAGTTCCCCGCGGAAGTCCCGATGAGGAAAGGGCAAAATGGCGTTTTGCGGGCTTTGGGGCCTCTTCGTCGGTAGGACTACCGCCCGACCTTACGGTTGGAATTGTCGGCAGGGGAGGTTGGCGGGGTACCTGCAGAATAGTAGGAGGTGGCAAATCGAGAATCGGTCGACATCGCCAAAAACCTTCTCGAGCCTCCAGGTCTGCAGGGACCGACCCAGGCTGCCGCCAAACCGACCGAGAGGCCCTGCCGGCGGCCATTTTTGGCCATTTTCGGCATTTTTCGCCTCTTTCGGCCGGGATGGAAAAGCGGCGGCCTGAAGCCCGGGCCTGCCCGGGGAGGCCTCCTAATCGCCCGGGGGACCGGATTTGCCCCGGTGAGAGCCCCCGAAACGTCCCGAAGCCGGCCGGGAAGGCGGCCAAGGGCGAAGCACCTCGCATTGCGTTGGCAGGCCGTGCAAAGTGGCCTCCGGGCCCGCGAGACCATGCAGGGTGCCCTCGGTGTGCCCCTGAGAAATGGTTAACCAAACGAAGGACAGTGCGGCTCGGATTGCATTGGCAGGCCGTGCAAAGGGGCCCCCGGGCCCGCGAGACGTTACAGGTTGCCCTCGGTGTGCCCCTGAGAAATGGTTAACCAATTGGACTTAGTCTCTGGCAGAGAGACAAAGTGTTTTCACGAGAAATGGTTAACCAATTGGACTTCGTCTCTGGCAGAGAGGCAAAGTGTTTTCAAGAGAAATGGTTAACCAATTGGACTTAGTCTCTGGCGGAGAGACAAAGTGTTTTCCAGAGAAATGGATAACCAATTGGACTTAGTCTCTGGCAGAGAGGCAAAGTGTTTTCACGAGAAATGGTTAACCAATTGGACTTAGTCTCTGGCAGAGAGGCAAAGTGTATTCAAGAGAAATGGTTAACCAATTGGACTTAGTCTCTGGCAGAGAGGCAAAGTGTTTTCAAGAGAAATGGTTAACCAATTGGACTTAGTCTCTGAACGGCAGGCAAATTGTGGCCTTGAGAAATGATTAACCAATTGGACTTAGTCTCTGGCGGAGAGGCAAAGTGTTTTCTCGAGAAATAATTAACCAATGAGGCCAATGGACCTCGGGTTGCATTGGCAGGCCGGGCAATGAGGCTCTTGGGCCCGCGAGAGCAAAATCCGTGCACAGACGGAAGTCCATGAGGTCAGATCCGAGGCCTTTACCCGGCACCCGGTGGGGGTATTCCCGCAGAGAGTAGCGAATCTGCCCGGCGACGGGTCAAGTTGCAATTTCTGGCATGCCACTCATGGAGCTGGTTAATGAGTTCCCCGCGGAAGTCCCGATGAGGAAAGGGCAAAATGGCGTTGTGCGGGCTTTGGGGCCTCTTCGTCGGTAGGACTACCGCCCGACCTTACGGTTGGAATTGTCGGCAGGGGAGGTTGGCGGGGTACCTGCAGAATAGTAGGAGGTGGCAAATCGAGAATCGGTCGACATCGCCAAAAACCTTCTCGAGCCTCCAGGTCTGCAGGGACCGACCCAGGCTGCCGCCAAACCGACCGAGAGGCCCTGCCGGCGGCCATTTTTGGCCATTTTCGGCATTTTTCGCCTCTTTCGGCCGGGATGGAAAAGCGGCGGCCTGAAGCCCGGGCCTGCCCGGGGAGGCCTCCTAATCGCCCGGGGGACCGGATTTGCCCCGGTGAGAGCCCCCGAAACGTCCCGAAGCCGGCCGGGAAGGCGGCCAAGGGCGAAGCACCTCGCATTGCGTTGGCAGGCCGTGCAAAGTGGCCTCCGGGCCCGCGAGACAATGCAGGGTGCCCTCGGTGTGCCCCTGAGAAATGGTTAACCAAACGAAGGACAGTGCGGCTCGGATTGCATTGGCAGGCCGTGCAAAGGGGCCCCCGGGCCCGCGAGACGTTACAGATTGCCCTCGGTGAGCCCCTGAGAAATGGTTAACCAATTGGACTTAGTCTCTGGCAGAGAGGCAAAGTGTTTTCACGAGAAATGGTTAACCAATTGGACTTAGTCTCTGGCGGAGAGACAAAGTGTTTTCAAGAGAAATGGTTAACCAATTGGACTTAGTCTCTGGCAGAGAGGCAAAGTGTTTTCAAGAGAAATGGTTAACCAATTGGACTTTTTCTCTGAACGGCAGGCAAATTGTGGCCTTGAGAAATGATTAACCAATTGGACTTAGTCTCTGGCGGAGAGACCAAGTATTTTCACGAGAAATGGTTAACCAATTGGACTTAGTCTCTGGCAGAGAGGCAAAGTGTTTTCACGAGAAATGGTTAACCAATTGGACTTAGTCTCTGGCAGAGAGGCAAAGTGTTTTCACGAGAAATGGTTAACCAATTGGACTTAGTCTCTGGCGGAGAGACAAAGTGTTTTCAAGAGAAATGGATAACCAATTGGACTTAGTCTCTGGCAGAGAGGCAAAGTGTTTTCACGAGAAATGGTTAACCAATTGGACTTAGTCTCTGGCAGAGAGGCAAAGTGTTTTCACGAGAAATGGTTAACCAATTGGACTTAGTCTCTGGCGGAGAGACAAAGTGTTTTCAAGAGAAATGGTTAACCAATTGGACTTCGTCTCTGGCAGAGAGGCAAAGTGTTTTCAAGAGAAATGGTTAACCAATTGGACTTGGTCTCTGAACGGCAGGCAAATTGTGGCCTTGAGAAATGATTAACCAATTGGACTTAGTCTCTGGAGGAGAGACAAAGTGTTTTCACGAGAAATGGTTAACCAATTGGACTTAGTCTCTGGCAGAGAGGCAAAGTGTTTTCAAGAGAAATGGTTAACCAATTGGACTTGGTCTCTGAACGGCAGGCAAATTGTGGCCTTGAGAAATGATTAACCAATTGGACTTAGTCTCTGGCGGAGAGACAAAGTGTTTTCACGAGAAATGGTTAACCAATTGGACTTAGTCTCTGGCAGAGAGACAAAGTGTATTCACGAGAAATGGTTAACCAATTGGACTTAGTCTCTGGCAGAGAGGCAAAGTGTTTTCACGAGAAATGGATAACCAATTGGACTTAGTCTCTGGCAGAGAGGCAAAGTGTTTTCAAGAGAAATGGTTAACCAATTGGACTTAGTCTCTGGCAGAGAGGCAAAGCGTTTTCCTGAGAAATGGTTAACCAATTGGACTTAGTCTCTGGCAGAGAGGCAAAGCCTTTTCCTGAGAAATGGTTAACCAATTGGACTTAGTCTGTGAACGGCAGGCAAATTGCGGCCATGAGAAATGGATAACCAATTGGACTTAGTCTCTGGCAGAGAGTCAAAGTGTTTTCCTGAGAAATGGTTAACCAATTGGACTTAGTCTCTGGCGGAGAGGCAAAGTGTTTCCCGTTGTAATGGTTGGCCAATGCACTTCGGATTGCGTTGGTAGGCCGTGGAAAGTGGCTCTTGGGCCCGCGAGAGCAAAATCCGTGCGCAGACGGAAGTCCATGAGGTCAGATCCGAGGCCTTTACCCGGCACCCGGTGGGGGTATTCCCGCAGAGAGTAGCGGGTGTGCCCGGCGACGGGTCAAGTTGCAATTTCTGGCATACCACTCCTGGAGCTCGTTAATGAGTTCCCCTCGGAAGTCCCGATGAGAAAATGGCAAAATGGCGTTTTGCGGGCTTTGGGGCCTCCTGGACGGTAGGACTACCGCCCGACCTTACGGTTGCAATTGTTGGCAGGGGAGGTTGGCGGGGTACCCGGAGATTTTCGGGGACACGATTTTCAGAACATTTTCAGACAACGGTCACACTTTAAAAATGCCCAGAAAAGTGCGACTTTGAGGGTGGTAAGCGTTTTCAAATAGAATACCTTTCAAAGAGCTCTCGGAAGTCCTATATGAGGATTTAAGATGAATTTGTGCGGGCTTTCCGAACTCCGTTGTCGGTCTGAAATATCGGCCAGGGTCCAGACCGGTGGTAACCCTGGTTTAATAAACATGGCGTGTGGCGAAAAGAACAGACAAAATGACAAAGTGTCAAATATATATATACATGTGTATTTATGAACAAAAAAAATCACAAAGTGTCACCTGGCGGTGTACTTGATGATGAAAAATAAAAATACAAAGTCTGTTCACAGGCACCTTTGGGGCGGGGGTGCCTGAGTCCCCTTGGGTTGCACACTATAGAGTGTTTGACATGGACAGAGTCAACACTGTGTGCGTGCCCAGAACCCTTTTGAACGCAGGCGACGCACGCCGGTCGGCATTTCCTCTCCGTGCGAGCGCCAACAGGTTGCTTCCGTTGTTTTACAAATAAGAAAATTGTATTTATGAGCAGCAAAACAAAAAATCACAAAGTTTCACCTGGCGGTGTACTTGATGATGAGAAATAAAAATACAAAGCCTGTTCGCAGGCACCTAGGGGGCGGGCGGGGTGCCTGAGTCCCCTTGGGTTGCACACTGTAGTGTTTGACATGGGCAGAGTCAGCACTGTGTGCGTGCCCAGAACCGATGTGAAAGCAGGCGACGCACGCCAGTCGGCATTTCCTAGCCGTGCGAGCGCCAACATGTTGCTTCCGATGTTTTACAAATAAGAAAACTGTATTTATGAGCAAAAAAAATCACAAAGTGTCACCTGGCGGTGTACTTGATGATGAATAATAAAAATACAAAGCCTGTTCACAGGCACCTAGGGGGCGGGCGGGGTGCCTGAGTCCCCTTGGGTTGCACACTGTAGTGTTTGACATGGGCAGAGTCAGCACTGTGTGCGTGCCCAGAACCGTTTTGAACGCAGGCGACGCACGCCAGTCGGCATTTCCTAGTCGTGCGAGCGCCAACATGTTGCTTCCGTTGATTTACAAATAAGAGAACTGTATTTATGAGCAATAAAAATCACAAAGTGTCACCTGGC
>NW_027598844.1:17500-25000 GCF_964194155.1 Cetorhinus maximus
CGTGCGGGTAAATGGTTAACCAGTTAGCAGGCAGGGCAGCCGGCCGGTAATTGAGGCCGCCCGCCCGGCCATAGGGCTGCAGTTAGGTGCCGACCAGCCCAGCAGCTCCTGGGGCTAAGTACATGTGGGTAAAGGATTAACCAGTTAGCAGGCAGGGCAGCCGGCCGGTAATTGGAGCCGCCCGCCCGCTCATCAGGGTGCAGTTAGGTGCAGAACAGCCCAGCAGCTCCAGGGGCTAAGTACATGTGGGTAAATGGTTAACCAGTTAGCAGGCAGGGCAGCCGGCCGGTAATTGAGGCCGCCCGCCCGCTAATAAGGGTGCAGTTATGTGCAGGACAGCCCATCAGTTTCCAGGGGCTAAGTACATGTGGGTAAATGGTTAACCAGTTAGCAGGCAGCGCAGCCGGCCGGTAATTACAGCCGGCCGCCTGTCCGCCCACTAATCAGGGTGCAGTTAGGTGCAGGACAGCCCGTCAGTTTCCAGGGGCTAAGTACATGTGGGTAAATGGTTAACCAGTCAGCAAGGCAGGGCAGCCGGCCGGCCGGTAATTAGAGCCGGCCGCCTGTCCGCCCGCTAATAAGGGTGCAGTTAGGTGCAGGACAGCCCATCAGTTTCCAGGGGCTAAGTACATGTGGGTAAATGGTTAACCAGTTAGCAGGCAGGGCAGCCGGCCGGCCGGTAATTAGAGCCGGCCGCCTGTCCGCCCGCTATTAAGGGTGCAGTTAGGTGCAGAACAGCCCCTCTGTTTCCAGGGGCTAAGTACATGTGGGTCAATGGTTAACCAGTTAGCAGGCAGAGCAGCCGGCCGGCAATTAGAGCCGCCCGCCCGCTAATCAGGGTGCAGTTAGGTGCAGAACAGCCCATCAGTATCCAGGGGCTAAGTACATGTGGGTAAAGGGTTTACCAGTTAGCAGGCAGGGCAGCCGGCCGGTAATTACAGCCGCCCGCCCGCTAATAAGGGTGCAGTTAGGTGCAGAACAGCCCATCAGTTTCCAGGGGCTAAGTACATGTGTGTAAATGATTAACCAGTTAGCAGGCAGAGCAGCCGGCCGGCAATTAGAGCCGCCCGCCCGCTAATCAGGGTGCAGTTAGGTGCAGAACAGCCCATCAGTTTCCAGGGGCTAAGTACATGTGGGTAAATGGTTAACCAGTTAGCAAGGCAGGGCAGCCGGCCGGCCGGTAATTAGAGCCGGCCGCCTGTCCGCCCGCTAATAAGGGTGCAGTTAGGTGCAGAACAGCCCCTCAGTTTCCAGGGGCTAAGTACATGTGGGTCAATGGTTAACCAGTTAGCAGGCAGAGCAGCCGGCCGGCAATTAGAGCCGCCCGCCCGCTAATCAGGGTGCAGTTAGGTGCAGAACAGCCCATCAGTATCCAGGGGCTAAGTACATGTGGGTAAAGGGTTTACCAGTTAGCAGGCAGGGCAGCCGGCCGGCCGGCAATTAGTGCCGACCTCCCGGCAACAAGGGTGCAGTTAGGGCGCCGACCAGCCCAGCAGCTCCAGGGGCTAAGTATATGTGAGTAAATGGTTGACCAGTTAAGCAGGCATGGCAGCCGGCCGGTAAGCGGAGCGTCCCGCCCCGTAATACGGGTGCAGTTAGCTGCAGAACACACCGGCAGGTCTAGGGACGAAGTAGTGGACGGGGAAACGGTTAACCAGTTAACAGGCAGGGCAGCCGTACGGGCAGTAGAGCCGCCCGCCCCGTAATACGGGTGCAGTTCGCGGCAGACCAGCCCCGCAGCTCAAAAGTCTAAGTGGAGAACGGGGAACCGGTTGACCGGTGAGCCGAAGCATGCCAGCAGGCAGGGAAGGTGCAAAAAGGGCCGATAAGACCGAACCGGCACGACTAACAGGCTGCCGGGGGCGGGTTCCCAGCAAACCAGGTGAGGGGGCGTGGCCGGAGGCCGCGCAGCCGAGCCGCCCGCCCGTGAGTACGGTTAGAGGCAGCAGCGGGCTTCCCCAGCTGGGCAGAAGCCGAAGTGCAGGGAGCGAAATGGTTAACCAGCGAGCAGGCAGCATTCCGGCAGGGCTGGAGGGCGAAAAACGGCGTAAAATAACGGACCGGCAGGAGGAAATGGCTGCCGGGGGGCGGACCCAGAGCCCCCACGTGAGGGGGCGGTTCGGGAGGCAGAGCCGCGCATGCGCGGTTGGAAAACGCGTCACGTCGGAGCAGGGTGAAATCATTAACCAGTCGGCCGCTTCGACGTCGGCTGGCCGGGCCGAGGAGGGTCGGACCGGGGAAAGGTTCCCGGTTTCGTGTCCGTCGGGTGGTCCCGAGTGCGGCAGGAAAAAATCCGGAATCCTGGGAGCCTTTTTTAAAAAAGAACCGGTCCGGGATGGGGTCGGATTTGGAAGCGTTTGCGGGGCCTAGGCGCCTCTTCGTCGGCATGACTACCGGACGGTCACCCGCCGATCGGCATTTGCGATTTGTTGGCTGGGGAGGTTGGCGGGGTACCTGCAGAATAGTAGGAGGTGGCAAATCGAGAATCGGTCGACATCGCCAAGTGCCTTCTCGAGCCTCCAGGTCTGCAGGGACCGACCCAGGCTGCCCCCAAACCGACCGCGAGGCCGTGCCGGGCGGCCATTTTTGGCCATTTTCGGCATTTTTCGCGTCTTTCGGTAGGTCACGGAAAGCGGCGGCCTGAAGCCCGGGCGTGCCCGGGGAAGGCTCCCCTTCGCCCGCGGGACCGGATTTGCCCCGGAAACGTCCCGAAGCCGGCCGGGAAGGCGGTTTCGAGGGCGAAGCACCTCCGATTGCCTTCGCAAGGCCGGGGAAAGTGGCCCCTGGGCCCGGGAGAGCAAAATCCGTGCACAGACGGAAGTCCATGAGGTCAGATCCGAGGCCTTTACCCGGCGCCCGGTGGGGGTATTCCCGCAAAGAGCAGCGAGTGCGCCCGGCGACGGGTCAAGTTGCAATTTCTGGCATGCCACTCATGGAGCTGGTTAATGAGTTCCCCGCGGAAGTCCCGATGAGGAAAGGGCAAAATGGCGTTTTGCGGGCTTTGGGGCCTCTTCGTCGGTAGGACTACCGCCCGACCTTACGGTTGGAATTGTCGGCAGGGGAGGTTGGCGGGGTACCTGCAGAATAGTAGGAGGTGGCAAATCGAGAATCGGTCGACATCGCCAAAAACCTTCTCGAGCCTCCAGGTCTGCAGGGACCGACCCAGGCTGCCGCCAAACCGACCGACAGGCCCTGCCGGCGGCCATTTTTGGCCATTTTCGGCATTTTTCGCCTCTTTCGGCCGGGATGGAAAAGCGGCGGCCTGAAGCCCGGGCCTGCCCGGGGAGGCCTCCTAATCGCCCGGGGGACCGGATTTGCCCCGGTGAGAGCCCCCGAAACGTCCCGAAGCCGGCCGGGAAGGCGGCCAAGGGCGAAGCACCTCGGATTGCGTTGGCAGGCCGTGCAAAGTGGCCTCCGGGCCCGCGAGACAATGCAGGGTGCCCTCGGTGTGCCCCTGAGAAATGGTTAACCAAACGAAGGACAGTGCGCCTCGGATTGCATTGGCAGGCCGTGCAAAGGGGCCCCCGGGCCCGCGAGACGTTACAGGTTGCCCTCGGTGTGCCCCTGAGAAATGGTTAACCAATTGGACTTAGTCTCTGGCAGAGAGGCAAAGTGTTTTCACGAGAAATGGTTAACCAATTGGACTTAGTCTCTGGCAGAGAGGCAAAGTGTTTTCCAGAGAAATGGTTAACCAATTGGACTTAGTCTCTGAACGGCAGGCAAATTGTGGCCTTGAGAAATGATTAACCAATTGGACTTAGTCTCTGGCAGAGAGGCAAAGTGTTTTCAAGAGAAATGGTTAACCAATTGGACTTAGTCTCTGGCAGAGAGGCAAAGTGTTTTCACGAGAAATGGTTAACCAATTGGACTTAGTCTCTGGCGGAGAGGCAAAGTGTTTTCAAGAGAAATGATTAACCAATTGGACTTAGTCTCTGGCGGAGAGACAAAGTGTTTTCAAGAGAAATGGTTAACCAATTGGACTTAGTCTCTGGCAGAGAGGCAAAGTGTTTTCAAGAGAAATGGTTAACCAATTGGACTTAGTCTCTGAACGGCAGGCAAATTGTGGCCTTGAGAAATGATTAACCAATTGGACTTAGTCTCTGGCGGAGAGGCAAAGTGTTTTCTCGAGAAATAATTAACCAATGAGGCCAATGGACCTCGGGTTGCATTGGCAGGCCGGGCAATGAGGCTCTTGGGCCCGCGAGAGCAAAATCCGTGCACAGACGGAAGTCCATGAGGTCAGATCCGAGGCCTTTACCCGGCACCCGGTGGGGGTATTCCCGCAGAGAGTAGCGAATCTGCCCGGCGACGGGTCAAGTTGCAATTTCTGGCATGCCACTCATGGAGCTGGTTAATGAGTTCCCCGCGGAAGTCCCGATGAGGAAAGGGCAAAATGGCGTTTTGCGGGCTTTGGGGCCTCTTCGTCGGTAGGACTACCGCCCGACCTTACGGTTGGAATTGTCGGCAGGGGAGGTTGGCGGGGTACCTGCAGAATAGTAGGAGGTGGCAAATCGAGAATCGGTCGACATCGCCAAAAACCTTCTCGAGCCTCCAGGTCTGCAGGGACCGACCCAGGCTGCCGCCAAACCGACCGAGAGGCCCTGCCGGCGGCCATTTTTGGCCATTTTCGGCATTTTTCGCCTCTTTCGGCCGGGATGGAAAAGCGGCGGCCTGAAGCCCGGGCCTGCCCGGGGAGGCCTCCTAATCGCCCGGGGGACCGGATTTGCCCCGGTGAGAGCCCCCGAAACGTCCCGAAGCCGGCCGGGAAGGCGGCCAAGGGCGAAGCACCTCGCATTGCGTTGGCAGGCCGTGCAAAGTGGCCTCCGGGCCCGCGAGACCATGCAGGGTGCCCTCGGTGTGCCCCTGAGAAATGGTTAACCAAACGAAGGACAGTGCGGCTCGGATTGCATTGGCAGGCCGTGCAAAGGGGCCCCCGGGCCCGCGAGACGTTACAGGTTGCCCTCGGTGTGCCCCTGAGAAATGGTTAACCAATTGGACTTAGTCTCTGGCAGAGAGACAAAGTGTTTTCACGAGAAATGGTTAACCAATTGGACTTCGTCTCTGGCAGAGAGGCAAAGTGTTTTCAAGAGAAATGGTTAACCAATTGGACTTAGTCTCTGGCGGAGAGACAAAGTGTTTTCCAGAGAAATGGATAACCAATTGGACTTAGTCTCTGGCAGAGAGGCAAAGTGTTTTCACGAGAAATGGTTAACCAATTGGACTTAGTCTCTGGCAGAGAGGCAAAGTGTATTCAAGAGAAATGGTTAACCAATTGGACTTAGTCTCTGGCAGAGAGGCAAAGTGTTTTCAAGAGAAATGGTTAACCAATTGGACTTAGTCTCTGAACGGCAGGCAAATTGTGGCCTTGAGAAATGATTAACCAATTGGACTTAGTCTCTGGCGGAGAGGCAAAGTGTTTTCTCGAGAAATAATTAACCAATGAGGCCAATGGACCTCGGGTTGCATTGGCAGGCCGGGCAATGAGGCTCTTGGGCCCGCGAGAGCAAAATCCGTGCACAGACGGAAGTCCATGAGGTCAGATCCGAGGCCTTTACCCGGCACCCGGTGGGGGTATTCCCGCAGAGAGTAGCGAATCTGCCCGGCGACGGGTCAAGTTGCAATTTCTGGCATGCCACTCATGGAGCTGGTTAATGAGTTCCCCGCGGAAGTCCCGATGAGGAAAGGGCAAAATGGCGTTGTGCGGGCTTTGGGGCCTCTTCGTCGGTAGGACTACCGCCCGACCTTACGGTTGGAATTGTCGGCAGGGGAGGTTGGCGGGGTACCTGCAGAATAGTAGGAGGTGGCAAATCGAGAATCGGTCGACATCGCCAAAAACCTTCTCGAGCCTCCAGGTCTGCAGGGACCGACCCAGGCTGCCGCCAAACCGACCGAGAGGCCCTGCCGGCGGCCATTTTTGGCCATTTTCGGCATTTTTCGCCTCTTTCGGCCGGGATGGAAAAGCGGCGGCCTGAAGCCCGGGCCTGCCCGGGGAGGCCTCCTAATCGCCCGGGGGACCGGATTTGCCCCGGTGAGAGCCCCCGAAACGTCCCGAAGCCGGCCGGGAAGGCGGCCAAGGGCGAAGCACCTCGCATTGCGTTGGCAGGCCGTGCAAAGTGGCCTCCGGGCCCGCGAGACAATGCAGGGTGCCCTCGGTGTGCCCCTGAGAAATGGTTAACCAAACGAAGGACAGTGCGGCTCGGATTGCATTGGCAGGCCGTGCAAAGGGGCCCCCGGGCCCGCGAGACGTTACAGATTGCCCTCGGTGAGCCCCTGAGAAATGGTTAACCAATTGGACTTAGTCTCTGGCAGAGAGGCAAAGTGTTTTCACGAGAAATGGTTAACCAATTGGACTTAGTCTCTGGCGGAGAGACAAAGTGTTTTCAAGAGAAATGGTTAACCAATTGGACTTAGTCTCTGGCAGAGAGGCAAAGTGTTTTCAAGAGAAATGGTTAACCAATTGGACTTTTTCTCTGAACGGCAGGCAAATTGTGGCCTTGAGAAATGATTAACCAATTGGACTTAGTCTCTGGCGGAGAGACCAAGTATTTTCACGAGAAATGGTTAACCAATTGGACTTAGTCTCTGGCAGAGAGGCAAAGTGTTTTCACGAGAAATGGTTAACCAATTGGACTTAGTCTCTGGCAGAGAGGCAAAGTGTTTTCACGAGAAATGGTTAACCAATTGGACTTAGTCTCTGGCGGAGAGACAAAGTGTTTTCAAGAGAAATGGATAACCAATTGGACTTAGTCTCTGGCAGAGAGGCAAAGTGTTTTCACGAGAAATGGTTAACCAATTGGACTTAGTCTCTGGCAGAGAGGCAAAGTGTTTTCACGAGAAATGGTTAACCAATTGGACTTAGTCTCTGGCGGAGAGACAAAGTGTTTTCAAGAGAAATGGTTAACCAATTGGACTTCGTCTCTGGCAGAGAGGCAAAGTGTTTTCAAGAGAAATGGTTAACCAATTGGACTTGGTCTCTGAACGGCAGGCAAATTGTGGCCTTGAGAAATGATTAACCAATTGGACTTAGTCTCTGGAGGAGAGACAAAGTGTTTTCACGAGAAATGGTTAACCAATTGGACTTAGTCTCTGGCAGAGAGGCAAAGTGTTTTCAAGAGAAATGGTTAACCAATTGGACTTGGTCTCTGAACGGCAGGCAAATTGTGGCCTTGAGAAATGATTAACCAATTGGACTTAGTCTCTGGCGGAGAGACAAAGTGTTTTCACGAGAAATGGTTAACCAATTGGACTTAGTCTCTGGCAGAGAGACAAAGTGTATTCACGAGAAATGGTTAACCAATTGGACTTAGTCTCTGGCAGAGAGGCAAAGTGTTTTCACGAGAAATGGATAACCAATTGGACTTAGTCTCTGGCAGAGAGGCAAAGTGTTTTCAAGAGAAATGGTTAACCAATTGGACTTAGTCTCTGGCAGAGAGGCAAAGCGTTTTCCTGAGAAATGGTTAACCAATTGGACTTAGTCTCTGGCAGAGAGGCAAAGCCTTT
>NW_027598845.1:0-35911 GCF_964194155.1 Cetorhinus maximus
AGGGGAGATTGAGAGCGAGAGAGCGAGAGAGGGGAGACTGAGAGCGAGAGAGCGAGAGAGGGGAGACTGAGAGCGAGAGAGGGGAGATTGAATTCGAGAGAGGGCAGTCTGAGAGCGAGAGAGGGGAGTCTGAGAGGAGAGATGGGAGTCAGAGAGCGAGAGAGGGCAGCCTGAGAGCGAGAGAGGGGAGACTGAGAGCGAGAAAGGTTAGAGTGAGAGCAAGAGAGGGGAGACTGAGAGCGAGAGAGGGGTGACTGAGAGAGAGAGAGACGAGACTGAGTTCGAGAGACCTAGAGAGGGGAGTCTGAGAGCGAGAGAGCGAGAGAGGGGAGAGTGATAGCGAGAGAGGGGAGAGTGAGAGCGAGAGAGGGGAGACTGAGAGCGAGAGAGCGAGAGAGGGGAGAGTGATAGCGAGAGAGGGGAGAGTGAGAGCGAGAGAGGGAAGAGTGAGAGCGAGAGAGTGAGAGAGGGGAGACTGAGAGCGAGAGAGCGAGAGAGGGGAGACTGAGAGCGAGAGAGGGGAGACTGAGAGCGAGAGAGCGAGAGAGGGGAGACTGAGAGCGAGAGAGGGGAGTCTGAGAGGAGAGATGGGAGTCAGAGAGCGAGAGAGGGGAGTCAGAGAGCGAGAGAGGGGAGACTGAGAGCGAGAGAGGGGAGACTGAGAGCGAGATAGGGTAGACTGAGAGCTTGAGAGGGGAGACTGAGAGCGAGAGAGGGGAGATTGTGAGCTTGAGAGGGGAGACTGAGAGCGAGAGAGGGGAGATTGTGAACGTGAGAGGGGAGACTGAGAGCGAGAGAGGGGAGACTAAGAGCGAGAGAGGGGAGACTGAGAGCGAGAGAGGGGAGACTGAGAGCGAGAGAGGTGAGACTGAGAGCGAGAGAGGGTAGACTGAGAGAGGGAGAGAGCGGAGACTGAGAGCGAGAGAAGGGAGAATGAGAGCGAGAGAGGGGAGAATGAGAGCGAGAGAGGGTAGACTAAGAGCTAGAGAGGGGAGACTGAGAGAGAGAGAGGGGAGACTGAGAGCGAGAGAGGGGAGACTGAGAGCGAGAATGGGCAGACTGAGAGCGAGAGAGGGCAGACTGAGAGCGAGAGAGGGTATACTGAGAGAGAGAGAGGGGAGACTGAGAGCGAGAGAGGGCAGACTGAGAGCGAGAGACGGCAGACTGAAAGCGAGAGCGCGAGAGAGGGGAGACTGAGAGCGAGAGAGGGGAGATTGAGAGCGAGAGAGCGAGAGAGGGGAGACTGAGAGCGAGAGAGCGAGAGAGGGGAGACTGAGAGCGAGAGAGGGGAGATTGAGAGCGAGAGAGGGGAGACTGAGAGCGAGAAAGGGTAGACTGAGAGCAAGAGAGGGGAGACTGAGAGCGAGAGAGGGGAGACTGAGAGAGAGAGAGGCGAGACTGAGTTCGAGAGACCTAGAGAGGGGAGTCTGAGAGCGAGAGAGCGAGAAAGGGGAGACTGAGAGCGAGAGTGCGAGAAAGGGGAGAGTGATAGCGAGAGAGGGGAGAGTGAGAGCGAGAGAGGGGAGAGTGAGAGCGAGAGAGTGAGAGAGTGGAGACTGAGAGCGAGAGAGCCAGAGAGGGGAGTCTGAGAGCTAGAGAGGGGAGACTGAGAGCGAGAGAGAGGAGACTGAGAGCGAGATAGGGGAGACTGAGGGCGAGAGAGTGGAGACTGAGAGCGAGAGAGGGGAGACTGCGGGCGAGAGAGGGGAGACTTAGAGCAGGAGAGGGGAGACTGGGAGCGAGAGAGGGGAGACTGAGAGCTGCAGAGGCGTGACTGAGAGCGAGAGAGGGGAGACTGAGAGCGAGAGAGGGGAGACTGAGAGCGAGATAGGGTAGACTGAGAGCTTCAGAGGGGAGACTGAGAGCGAGAGAGGGGAGATTGAGAGCTTGAGATGGGAGACTGAGAGCGAGAGAGGGGAGATTGAGAGCGAGAGAGGGGAGACTGAGAGCGAGAGAGGGGAGACTGAGAGAGGGAGAGAGGGGAGACAGAGAGCAAGAGAGGGGAGAATGAGAGCGAGAGAGGGGAGAATGAGAGCGAGAGAGGGTAGACTGAGAGCTAGAGAGGGGAGACTGAGAGAGAGAGAGGGGAGACTGAGAGCCAGAGCGGGGAGATTGAGAGCGAGAGAGGGGAGACTGACAGCGAGAGAGGGGAGACTGAGAGCGAGAATGGGCAGACTGAGAGCGAGAGAGGGCAGACTGAGAGCGAGAGAGGGGAGACTGAGAGAGAGAGGAGGGGAGACTGAGAGCGAGAGATGGCAGACTGGGAGCGAGAGACGGCAGACTGAGAGCGAGAGAGGGCAGATTGAGAGCGTGAGCGGGGAGAATGATAGAGAGAGAGGGGAGATTGAGAGTGAGAGAGGGGAGATTGAGAGCAAGAGCCCGAGAGAGGGGAGACTGAAAGCGAGAGAGGGAGACTGAGAGCGAGAGCGAGAGAGGGGAGATTGAGATCGAGAGAGGGGTAGTTGAGAGCGAGAGCGTGACAGAGGGGAGACTGAGAACGAGAGAGGGTTGACTGAAAGCGAGAGAGCGAGAGAGCGAGAGAGCGAGAGAGCGTGAGTGCTAGAGAGCTAGAGAGCTAGAGAGCGAGAGAGCGAGAGAGCGAGAGAGCAGGAGAGCGAGAGAGCGAGAGAGCGAGAGCGCGAGAGGGGCGATTGAAAGCGAGAGAGGGCAGTCTGAACGCGAGAGAGCGAGAGAGAGAGAGCGAGAGCGCAGAGACTGAGAGCGAGAGAGGGGAGACTGAGAGCGAGAGAGGGGAGACTGAGAGTGAGAGAGGGGAGACTGAGAGTGAGAGAGGGGAGACTGAGAGCGAGAGAGGGGAGACTGACAGCGAGAGTGTGAGAGAGGGGAGACTGAGAGCGAGAGCGCGAGAGAAGGGAGACTGAGAGCGAGAGAGGGGAGACTGAGAGTGAGAGAGGGGAGACTGAGAGTGAGAGAGGGGAGACTGAGAGCGAGAGAGGGGAGACTGACAGCGAGAGCGTGAGAGAGGGGAGACTGAGAGCGAGAGCGCGAGAGAGGGGAGACTGAGAGCGAGAAAGGGGAGATTGAGAGCGAGAGAGGGGAGACTGAGAGCGAGAGAGGGGAGACTGAGAGCGAGAGAGCAAGAGAGGGGACACTGAGAGCGAGAGTGGGGAGACTGAGAGCGAGAGAGCGAGAGAGTGGAGACTGAGAGCGAGAGAGGGGAGATTGAATTCGAGAGAGGGCAGTCCGAGAGCGAGAGAGGGGAGACTGAGAGCGAGAGATGGGAGTCAGAGAGCAAGAGAGGGGAGTCAGAGAGCGAGAGAAGGGAGACTGAGAGCGAGATAGGGTAGACTGAGTGCTTCAGAGGGGAGACTGAGAGCGAGAGAGGGGAGACTGAGAGCGAGAGAGGGGAGACAGAGAGCGAGAGAGGGGAGAATGAGAGAGAGAGAGGCGAGACTGAGTTCGAGAGAGCGAGAGAGGGGAGTCTGAGAGCGAGAGAGCGAGAGAGGGGAGACTGAGAGCGAGAGAGCGAGAGAGGGGAGAGTGATAGCGAGAGAGGGGAGAGTGAGAGAGAGAGAGGGGTGAGTGAGAGCGAGAGAGCGAGAGAGGGGAGACTGAGAGCGAGAGAGCCAGAGAGGGGAGACTGAGAGTGAGAGTGGGGAGACTGAGAGCGAGAGAGAGGAGACTGAGAGCGAGAGAGGGGAGACTTCGGGCGAGAGAGGGTAGACGTAGAGCAGGAGAGGGGAGACTGAGAGCGAGAGAGGGGAGACTGGGAGCGAGAGAGGGGAGACTGAGAGCGAGAGAGGGGAGACTGAGAGCGAGAGAGGAGAGACTGAGAGCTACAGAGGCGTGACTGAGTGCGAGAGAGGGGAGAATGAGAGCTAGAGAGGGGATACTGAGAGCTAGAGAGGGGAGACTGAGAGAGAGAGAGGGGAGACTGAGAGCGAGAGAGGGGAGACTGAGAGCGAGAGAGGGGAGACTGAGAGCGAGAATGGGCAGACTGAGAGCGAGAGAGGGCAGACTGAGAGCGAGAGAGGGCAGACTGAGAGCGAGAGAGGGCAGACTGAGAGCGAGAGAGGGCTGACTGAGAGCGAGAGAGGGCAGACTGAGAGCGAGAGAGGGCAGACTGATAGCGTGAGAGGGGAGAATGATAGAGAGAGAGGGGAGATTGAGAGCAAAAGAGGGGAGATTGAGAGCGAGAGCGCGAGAGAGGGGAGACTGAAAGGGAGAGAGGGGAGACTGAGAGCAAGAGCGAGAGAGGGGAGATTGAGATCGAGAGAGGGGAGGTTGAGAGCGAGAGCTCGACAGAGGGGAGACTGACAGCGAGAGAGGGGAGACTGAAAGCGAGAGAGCGAGAGAGCGTGAGAGCTAGAGAGCAGGAGAGCGAGAGAGCGAGAGTGCGAGACGGGAGATTGAACGCGAGAGAGGGGAGTCTGAAAGCGAGAGAGCGAGAGAGAGAGAGCGCGAGAGAGTCAGAGAGCAAGAGCGAGAGAGCGAGAGGGCAGAGACTGAGAGCGAGAGAGGGGAGACTGTGAGCGAGAGAGGGGACCCTGATAGTGAGAGCGCGACAGAGGGGAGAATGAGAGCGAGAGCGTGAGAGAGGGGAGACTGAGAGCGAGAGAGGGGAGATTGAGAGCGAGAGAGGGGAGACTGAGAGTGAGAGAGGGGAGACTGAGAGCGAGAGAGCGAGAGAGGGGAGACTGAGAGCGAGAGAGTGGAGACTGAGAGCGAGAGAGCGAGAGAGGGGAGACTGAGAGCGAGAGAGGGGAGAATGAATTCGAGAGAGGGGAGTCCGAGAGCGAGAGAGGGGAGTCTGAGAGGAGAGATGGGAGTCAGAGAGCGAGAGAGGGGAGTCAGAGAGCGAGAGAGGGGAGACTGAGAGCGAGAGAGGGGAGACTGAGAGCGAGATAGGGTAGACTGAGAGCTTGAGAGGGAGACTGAGAGCGAGAGAGGGGAGATTGAGAGCTTGAGAGGGGAGACTGAGAGCGAGAGAGGGGAGATTGAGAACGTGAGAGGGGAGACTGAGAGCGAGAGAGGGGAGACTGAGAGCAAGAGAGGGGAGACTGAGAGCGAGAGAGGGGAGACTGAGAGCGAGAGAGGGCAGACTGAGAGCGAGAGAGGGCAGACTGAGAGCGAGAGAGGGCAGACTGAGAGCGAGAGAGGGCTGACTGAGAGCGAGAGAGGGCAGACTGAGAGCGAGAGAGGGCAGACTGATAGCGTGAGAGGGGAGAATGATAGAGAGAGAGGGGAGATTGAGAGCAAAAGAGGGGAGATTGAGAGCGAGAGCGCGAGAGAGGGGAGACTGAAAGGGAGAGAGGGGAGACTGAGAGCAAGAGCGAGAGAGGGGAGATTGAGATCGAGAGAGGGGAGGTTGAGAGCGAGAGCTCGACAGAGGGGAGACTGACAGCGAGAGAGGGGAGACTGAAAGCGAGAGAGCGAGAGAGCGTGAGAGCTAGAGAGCAGGAGAGCGAGAGAGCGAGAGTGCGAGACGGGAGATTGAACGCGAGAGAGGGGAGTCTGAAAGCGAGAGAGCGAGAGAGAGAGAGCGCGAGAGAGTCAGAGAGCAAGAGCGAGAGAGCGAGAGGGCAGAGACTGAGAGCGAGAGAGGGGAGACTGTGAGCGAGAGAGGTGAGACTGAGAGTGAGAGAGGGGAGACTGAGAGCGAGAGAGGGGACCCTGATAGTGAGAGCGCGACAGAGGGGAGAATGAGAGCGAGAGCGTGAGAGAGGGGAGACTGAGAGCGAGAGAGGGGAGATTGAGAGTGAGAGAGGGGAGACTGAGAGTGAGAGAGGGGAGACTGAGAGCGAGAGAGCGAGAGAGGGGAGACTGAGAGCGAGAGAGTGGAGACTGAGAGCGAGAGAGCGAGAGAGGGGAGACTGAGAGCGAGAGAGGGGAGAATGAATTCGAGAGAGGGGAGTCCGAGAGCGAGAGAGGGGAGTCTGAGAGGAGAGATGGGAGTCAGAGAGCGAGAGAGGGGAGTCAGAGAGCGAGAGAGGGGAGACTGAGAGCGAGAGAGGGGAGACTGAGAGCGAGATAGGGTAGACTGAGAGCTTGAGAGGGGAGACTGAGAGCGAGAGAGGGGAGATTGAGAGCTTGAGAGGGGAGACTGAGAGCGAGAGAGGGGAGATTGAGAACGTGAGAGGGGAGACTGAGAGCGAGAGAGGGGAGACTGAGAGCAAGAGAGGGGAGACTGAGAGCGAGAGAGGGGAGATTGAGAGCGAGAGAGGTGAGACTGAGAGTGAGAGAGGGTAGACTGAGAGAGGGAGAGAGGGGAGACTGAGAGTGTGAGAGGGGAGAATGAGAGGGAGAGAGGGGAGACTGAGAGCGAGAGAGGGGAGATTGAGAACGTGAGAGGGGAGACTGAGAGCGAGAGAGGGGAGACTGAGAGCAAGAGAGGGGAGACTGAGAGCGAGAGAGGGGAGATTGAGAGCGAGAGAGGTGAGACTGAGAGTGAGAGAGGGTAGACTGAGAGAGGGAGAGAGGGGAGACTGAGAGTGTGAGAGGGGAGAATGAGAGGGCGAGAGGGGAGAATGAGAGCGAGAGAGGGTAGACTGAGAGCTAGAGAGGGGAGACTGAGAGAGAGAGAGGGGAGACTGAGAGCGAGAGAGGGGAGACTGAGAGCGAGAATGGGCAGACTGAGAGCGAGAGAGGGCAGACTGAGAGCGAGAGAGGGGAGACTGAGAGAGAGAGAGAGGGGAGACTGAGAGCGAGAGAGGGCAGACTGAGAGCGAGAGACGGCAGACTGAGAGCGAGAGAGGGCAGACTGAGAGCGTGAGAGGGGTTAATGGTAGAGAGAGAGGGGAGATTGAGAGCGAGAGAGGGGAGATTGAGAGCGAGAGCGCGAGAGAGGGGAGACTGAAAGCGAGAGAGGGGAGACTGAGAGCGAGAGCGAGAGAGGGGAGTTTGAGACTGACAGAGGGGAGGTTGAGAGCGAGAGCGCGACAGAGGGGAGACTGAGAGCGAGAGAGGGGAGACTGAAAGTGAGAGAGCGAGAGAGCGAGAGAGCGAGAGAGCGTGAGAGCTAGAGAGCTAGAGAGCTAGAGAGCGAGAGAGCGAGAGAGCGAGAGAGCAGCAGAGCGAGAGAGCGAGAGAGCGAGAGCGCGAGAGGGGCGATTGAAAGCGAGAGAGGGGAGTCTGAAAGCGAGAGAGCGAGAGAGAGAGAGCGCGAGAGAGTGAGAGAGCAAGAGCGAGAGAGCGAGAGGGCAGAGACTGAGAGCGAGAGAGGGGAGACTGAGAGCGAGAGAGGGGAGACTGTGAGCGAGAGAGGGGAGACTGAGAGCGAGAGAGGGGAGACTGAGAGCGAGAGAGGGGAGACTGAGAGCGAGAGAGGGGAGACTGAGAGCGAGAGAGGGGAGACTGAGAGCTCCAGTGGCGTGACTGAGAGCGAAAGAGGGGAGAATGAGAGCGAGAGAGGTGATACTGAGAGCTAGAGAGGGGAGACTGAGAGAGAGAGAGCGGAGACTGAGAGCGAGAGAGGGGAGACTGAGAGCGAGAGAGGGGAGACTGAGAGCGAGAATGGGCAGACTGAGAGCGAGAGAGGGCAGACTGAGAGCGAGAGAGGGCTGACTGAGAGCGAGAGAGGTCAGACTGAGAGCGAGAGAGGGCAGACTGAGAGCTTGAGAGGGGAGAATGATAGAGAGAGAGGGGAGATTGAGAGCGAAAGAGGGGTGACTAATAGCGAGAGAGCGAGAGAGAGAGAGCGCGAGAGAGTGAGAGAGCAAGAGCGAGAGAGCGAGAGGGCAGAGACTGAGAGCGAGAGAGGGGATACTGAGAGTGGGAGAGGGGAGACTGAGAGTGAGAGAGGGGAGACTGAGAGCGAGAGAGGGGAGACTGACAGCGAGAGCGCGAGAGAGGGTAGACTGAGAGCGAGAGTGCGAGAGAGGGGAGACTGAGAGCGAGAAAGGGGAGATTGAATTCGAGAGAGGGCAGTCCGAGAGCGAGAGAGGGGAGTCTGAGAGGAGAGATGGGAGTCAGAGAGCGAGAGAGGGGAGTCAGAGAGCGAGAGAGGAGAGACTGAGAGCGAGATAGGGTAGACTGAGAGCTTCAGAGGGGAGACTGAGAGCGAGAGAGGGGAGATTGAGAGCGAGAGAGGGGAGACAGAGAGCGAGAGAGGGGAGACTGAGAGCGAGAGAGGGGAGACTGAGAGTGAGAGAGGGGAGACTGAGAGAGAGAGAGGCGAGACTGAGTTCGAGAGAGCGAGAGAGGGGAGTCTGAGAGCGAGAGCACGAGAGAGGGGAGACTGAGAGCGAGAGCGCGAGAGAGGGGAGACTGAGAGCGAGAGCGCAAGAGAGGGGAGTCTGAGAGCGAGAGAGGGGAGACTGAGAGCGACAGAGGGGAGACTGAGAGCGAGAGATGGGAGACTGAGCGCGAGAGAGGGGAGACTGAGTGCGAAAGAGGGGAGACTGAGAGCGAGAGAGGGGAGACCGAGAGCGAGAGTGGGGAGACCGAGAGTGAGATATGGGAGACTGAGAGCGAGAGAGGGGAGACTGAGAGCGAGGGAGGGGAGACTGAGAGAGAGATCGAGAGAGAGAAGAGTGAGAGCGAGAGAGGGGAGACTGAGAACGAGAGAGGGGAGACTGAGAGCGAGAGAGCGAGCGAGGGGAGTCTGAGAGTGAGAGAGGGGAGACTGAGAGTGAGAGTGCGAGAGAGCGGAGGCTGAGAGCGAGAGAGGGGAGGCTGAGAGCGAGAGAGGGGAGACTGAGGGAGAGAGCGAGAGAGGGGACACTGACAGCAAGGGAGAGGGGACTGATAGTGAGAGAGGTGAGACTGAGAGTGAGAGAGGGGAGACTGAGAGCGAGAGAGGGGAGACTGAGAGCGAGAGAGGGGAGACTGACAGCGAGAGTGTGAGAGAGGGGAGACTGAGAGCGAGAGCGCGAGAGAAGGGAGACTGAGAGCGAGAGAGGGGAGACTGAGAGTGAGAGAGGGGAGACTGAGAGTGAGAGAGGGGAGACTGAGAGCGAGAGAGGGGAGACTGACAGCGAGAGCGTGAGAGAGGGGAGACTGAGAGCGAGAGCGCGAGAGAGGGGAGACTGAGAGCGAGAAAGGGGAGATTGAGAGCGAGAGAGGGGAGACTGAGAGCGAGAGAGGGGAGACTGAGATCGAGAGAGCAAGAGAGGGGACACTGAGAGCGAGAGTGGGGAGACTGAGAGCGAGAGAGCGAGAGAGTGGAGACTGAGAGCGAGAGAGGGGAGATTGAATTCGAGAGAGGGCAGTCCGAGAGCGAGAGAGGGGAGACTGAGAGCGAGAGATGGGAGTCAGAGAGCAAGAGAGGGGAGTCAGAGAGCGAGAGAAGGGAGACTGAGAGCGAGATAGGGTAGACTGAGAGCTTCAGAGGGGAGACTGAGAGCGAGAGAGGGGAGACTGAGAGCGAGAGAGGGGAGACAGAGAGCGAGAGAGGGGAGAATGAGAGAGAGAGAGGCGAGACTGAGTTCGAGAGAGCGAGAGAGGGGAGTCTGAGAGCGAGAGAGCGAGAGAGGGGAGACTGAGAGCGAGAGAGCGAGAGAGGGGAGAGTGATAGCGAGAGAGGGGAGAGTGAGAGAGAGAGAGGGGTGAGTGAGAGCGAGAGAGCGAGAGAGGGGAGACTGAGAGCGAGAGAGCCAGAGAGGGGAGACTGAGAGTGAGAGTGGGGAGACTGAGAGCGAGAGAGAGGAGACTGAG
Source organism: Cetorhinus maximus (assembly GCF_964194155.1). NCBI lineage: Eukaryota > Metazoa > Chordata > Chondrichthyes > Lamniformes > Cetorhinidae > Cetorhinus > Cetorhinus maximus. The sequence goes on from NW_027598845.1 coordinate 9,616, forward strand.
AGCGAGAGAGGGGAGACTTCGGGCGAGAGAGGGTAGACGTAGAGCAGGAGAGGGGAGACTGAGAGCGAGAGAGGGGAGACTGGGAGCGAGAGAGGGGAGACTGAGAGCGAGAGAGGGGAGACTGAGAGCGAGAGAGGAGAGACTGAGAGCTACAGAGGCGTGACTGAGTGCGAGAGAGGGGAGAATGAGAGCTAGAGAGGGTAGACTGAGAGAGAGAGAGGGGAGACTGAGAGCGAGAGAGGGGAGACTGAGAGAGAGAGAGGGGAGACTGAGAGCGAGAGAGGGGAGACTGAGAGCGAGAGAGGGGAGACTGAGAGCGAGAATGGGCAGACTGAGAGCGAGAGAGGGCAGACTGAGAGCGAGAGAGGGCAGACTGAGAGCGAGAGAGGGCAGACTGAGAGCGAGAGAGGGCTGACTGAGAGCGAGAGAGGGCAGACTGAGAGCGAGAGAGGGCAGACTGATAGCGTGAGAGGGGAGAATGATAGAGAGAGAGGGGAGATTGAGAGCAAAAGAGGGGAGATTGAGAGCGAGAGCGCGAGAGAGGGGAGACTGAAAGGGAGAGAGGGGAGACTGAGAGCAAGAGCGAGAGAGGGGAGATTGACATCGAGAGAGGGGAGGTTGAGAGCGAGAGCTCGACAGAGGGGAGACTGACAGCGAGAGAGGGGAGACTGAAAGCGAGAGAGCGAGAGAGCGAGAGAGCGTGAGAGCTAGAGAGCAGGAGAGCGAGAGAGCGAGAGTGCGAGACGGGAGATTGAACGCGAGAGAGGGGAGTCTGAAAGCGAGAGAGCGAGAGAGAGAGAGCGCGAGAGAGTCAGAGAGCAAGAGCGAGAGAGCGAGAGGGCAGAGACTGAGAGCGAGAGAGGGGAGACTGTGAGCGAGAGTGGTGAGACTGAGAGTGAGAGAGGGGAGACTGAGAGCGAGAGAGGGGACCCTGATAGTGAGAGCGCGACAGAGGGGAGAATGAGAGCGAGAGCGTGAGAGAGGGGAGACTGAGAGCGAGAGAGGGGAGATTGAGAGTGAGAGAGGGGAGACTGAGAGTGAGAGAGGGGAGACTGAGAGCGAGAGAGCGAGAGAGGGGAGACTGAGAGCGAGAGAGTGGAGACTGAGAGCGAGAGAGCGAGAGAGGGGAGACTGAGAGCGAGAGAGGGGAGAATGAATTCGAGAGAGGGGAGTCCGAGAGCGAGAGAGGGGAGTCTGAGAGGAGAGATGGGAGTCAGAGAGCGAGAGAGGGGAGTCAGAGAGCGAGAGAGGGGAGACTGAGAGCGAGAGAGGGGAGACTGAGAGCGAGATAGGGTAGACTGAGAGCTTGAGAGGGGAGACTGAGAGCGAGAGAGGGGAGATTGAGAGCTTGAGAGGGGAGACTGAGAGCGAGAGAGGGGAGATTGAGAACGTGAGAGGGGAGACTGAGAGCGAGAGAGGGGAGACTGAGAGCAAGAGAGGGGAGACTGAGAGCGAGAGAGGGGAGATTGAGAGCGAGAGAGGTGAGACTGAGAGTGAGAGAGGGTAGACTGAGAGAGGGAGAGAGGGGAGACTGAGAGTGTGAGAGGGGAGAATGAGAGGGAGAGAGGGGAGACTGAGAGCGAGAGAGGGGAGATTGAGAACGTGAGAGGGGAGACTGAGAGCGAGAGAGGGGAGACTGAGAGCAAGAGAGGGGAGACTGAGAGCGAGAGAGGGGAGATTGAGAGCGAGAGAGGTGAGACTGAGAGTGAGAGAGGGTAGACTGAGAGAGGGAGAGAGGGGAGACTGAGAGTGTGAGAGGGGAGAATGAGAGGGAGAGAGGGGAGAATGAGAGCGAGAGAGGGTAGACTGAGAGCTAGAGAGGGGAGACTGAGAGAGAGAGAGGGGAGACTGAGAGCGAGAGAGGGGAGACTGAGAGCGAGAATGGGCAGACTGAGAGCGAGAGAGGGCAGACTGAGAGCGAGAGAGGGGAGACTGAGAGAGAGAGAGAGGGGAGACTGAGAGCGAGAGAGGGCAGACTGAGAGCGAGAGACGGCAGACTGAGAGCGAGAGAGGGCAGACTGAGAGCGTGAGAGGGGATAATGGTAGAGAGAGAGGGGAGATTGAGAGCGAGAGAGGGGAGATTGAGAGCGAGAGCGCGAGAGAGGGGAGACTGAAAGCGAGAGAGGGGAGACTGAGACCGAGAGCAAGAGAGGGGAGTTTGAGACCGACAGAGGGGAGGTTGAGAGCGAGAGCGCGACAGAGGGGAGACTGAGAGCGAGAGAGGGGAGACTGAAAGTGAGAGAGCGAGAGAGCGAGAGAGCGAGAGAGCGAGAGAGCGTGAGAGCTAGAGAGCTAGAGAGCTAGAGAGCGAGAGAGCGAGAGAGCGAGAGAGCAGCAGAGCGAGAGAGCGAGAGAGCGAGAGCGCGAGAGGGGCGATTGAAAGCGAGAGAGGGGAGTCTGAAAGCGAGAGAGCGAGAGAGAGAGAGCGCGAGAGAGTGAGAGAGCAAGAGCGAGAGAGCGAGAGGGCAGAGACTGAGAGCGAGAGAGGGGAGACTGAGAGCGAGAGAGTGAAGACTGTGAGCGAGAGAGGGGAGACTGAGAGCGAGAGAGGGGAGACTGAGAGCGAGAGAGGGGAGACTGAGAGCGAGAGAGGGGAGACTGAGAGCGAGAGAGGGGAGACTGAGAGCTCCAGTGGCGTGACTGAGAGCGAGAGAGGGGAGAATGAGAGCGAGAGAGGTGATACTGAGAGCTAGAGAGGGGAGACTGAGAGAGAGAGAGCGGAGACTGAGAGCGAGAGAGGGGAGACTGAGAGCGAGAGAGGGGAGACTGAGAGCGAGAATGGGCAGACTGAGAGCGAGAGAGGGCAGACTGAGAGCGAGAGAGGGCTGACTGAGAGCGAGAGAGGTCAGACTGAGAGCGAGAGAGGGCAGACTGAGAGCTTGAGAGGGGAGAATGATAGAGAGAGAGGGGAGATTGAGAGCGAAAGAGGGGTGACTAATAGCGAGAGAGCGAGAGAGAGAGAGCGCGAGAGAGTGGGAGAGCAAGAGCTAGAGAGCGAGAGGGCAGAGACTGAGAGCGAGAGAGGGGATACTGAGAGTGGGAGAGGGGAGACTGAGAGTGAGAGAGGGGAGACTGAGAGCGAGAGAGGGGAGACTGACAGCGAGAGCGCGAGAGAGGGTAGACTGAGAGCGAGAGTGCGAGAGAGGGGAGACTGAGAGCGAGAAAGGGGAGATTGAATTCGAGAGAGGGCAGTCCGAGAGCGAGAGAGGGGAGTCTGAGAGGAGAGATGGGAGTCAGAGAGCGAGAGAGGGGAGTCAGAGAGCGAGAGAGGAGAGACTGAGAGCGAGATAGGGTAGACTGAGAGCTTCAGAGGGGAGACTGAGAGCGAGAGAGGGGAGATTGAGAGCGAGAGAGGGGAGACAGAGAGCGAGAGAGGGGAGACTGAGAGCGAGAGAGGGGAGACTGAGAGTGAGAGAGGGGAGACTGAGAGAGAGAGAGGCGAGACTGAGTTCGAGAGAGCGAGAGAGGGGAGTCTGAGAGCGAGAGCATGAGAGAGGGGAGACTGAGAGCGAGAGCGCGAGAGAGGGGAGACTGAGAGCGAGAGCGCAAGAGAGGGGAGTCTGAGAGCGAGAGAGGGGAGACTGAGAGCGACAGAGGGGAGACTGAGAGCGAGAGACGGGAGACTGAGAGCGAGAGAGGGGAGACCGAGAGCGAGAGTGGGGAGACCGAGAGTGAGATATGGGAGACTGAGAGCGAGAGAGGGGAGACTGAGAGCGAGGGAGGGGAGACTGAGAGAGAGATCGAGAGAGAGAAGAGTGAGAGCGAGAGAGGGGAGACTGAGAACGAGAGAGGGGAGACTGAGAGCGAGAGAGCGAGCGAGGGGAGTCTGAGAGTGAGAGAGGGGAGACTGAGAGTGAGAGTGCGAGAGAGCGGAGGCTGAGAGCGAGAGAGGGGAGGCTGAGAGCGAGAGAGGGGAGACTGAGGGAGAGAGCGAGAGAGGGGACACTGAGAGCAAGGGAGAGGGGACTGATAGTGAGAGAGGTGAGACTGAGAGTGAGAGAGGGGAGACTGAGAGCGAGAGAGGGGAGACTGAGAGCGAGAGAGGGGAGAGTTAGAGCAAGAGAGTGGAGACTGAGAGATCGAGAGAGCGAGGGAGGTGAGACTGAATTCGAGAGAGGGAAGACTGAGAGAGAGAGAGGCGAGACTGAGTTCGAGAGACCTAGAGAGGGGAGTCTGAGAGCGAGAGAGCGAGAAAGGGGAGACTGAGAGCGAGAGTGCGAGAAAGGGGAGAGTGATAGCGAGAGAGGGGAGAGTGAGAGCGAGAGAGGGGAGAGTGAGAGCGAGAGAGTGAGAGAGGGGAGACTGAGAGCGAGAGAGCCAGAGAGGGGAGTCTGAGAGCTAGAGAGGGGAGACTGAGAGCGAGAGAGAGGAGACTGAGAGCGAGATACGGGAGACTGAGGCCGAGAGAGTGGAGACTGAGAGCGAGAGAGGGGAGACAGCGGGCGAGAGAGGGGAGACTTAGAGCAGGAGAGGGGAGACTGGGAGCGAGAGAGGGGAGACTGAGAGCTGCAGAGGCGTGACTGAGAGCGAGAGAGGGGAGACTGAGAGCGAGAGAGGGGAGACTGAGAGCGAGATAGGGTAGACTGAGAGCTTCAGAGGGGAGACTGAGAGCGAGAGAGGGGAGATTGAGAGCTTGAGATGGGAGACTGAGAGTGAGAGAGGGGAGATTGAGAGCGAGAGAGGGGAGACTGAGAGCGAGAGAGGGGAGACTGAGAGAGGGAGAGAGGGGAGACAGAGAGCAAGAGAGGGGAGAATGAGAGCGAGAGAGGGGAGAATGAGAGCGAGAGAGGGTAGACTGAGAGCTTGAGAGGGGAGACTGAGAGAGAGAGAGGGGAGACTGAGAGCCAGAGCGGGGAGATTGAGAGCGAGAGAGGGGAGACTGACAGCGAGAGAGGGGAGACTGAGAGCGAGAATGGGCAGACTGAGAGCGAGAGAGGGCAGACTGAGAGCGAGAGAGGGGAGACTGAGAGAGAGAGAGGGGAGACTGAGAGCGAGAGATGGCAGACTGGGAGCGAGAGACGGCAGACTGAGAGCGAGAGAGGGCAGATTGAGAGCGTGAGCGGGGAGAATGATAGAGAGAGAGGGGAGATTGAGAGTTAGAGAGGGGAGATTGAGAGCAAGAGCCCGAGAGAGGGGAGACTGAAAGCGAGAGAGGGGAGACTGAGAGCGAGAGCGAGAGAGGGGAGATTGAGATCGAGAGAGGGGTAGTTGAGAGCGAGAGCGTGACAGAGGGGAGACTGAGAACGAGAGAGGGTAGACTGAAAGCGAGAGAGCGAGAGAGCGAGAGAGAAAGAGAGCGAGAGAGCGTGAGTGCTAGAGAGCTAGAGAGCTAGAGAGCGAGAGAGCGAGAGAGCGAGAGAGCAGGAGAGCGAGAGAGCGAGAGAGCGAGAGCGCGAGAGGGGCGATTGAGAGCGAGAGAGGGCAGTCTGAAAGCGAGAGAGCGAGAGAGAGAGAGCGAGAGCGCAGAGACTGAGAGCGAGAGAGGGGAGACTGAGAGCGAGAGAGGGGAGACTGAGAGTGAGAGAGGGGAGACTGAGAGTGAGAGAGGGGAGACTGAGAGCGAGAGAGGGGAGACTGACAGCGAGAGCGTGAGAGAGGGGAGACTGAGAGCGAGAGCGCGAGAGAAGGGAGACTGAGAGCGAGAGAGGGGAGACTGAGAGTGAGAGAGGGGAGACTGAGAGTGAGAGAGGGGAGACTGAGAGCGAGAGAGGGGAGACCGAGAGCGAGAGTGGGGAGACCGAGAGTGAGATATGGGAGACTGAGAGCGAGAGAGGGGAGACTGAGAGCGAGGGAGGGGAGACTGAGAGAGAGATCGAGAGAGAGAAGAGTGAGAGCGAGAGAGGGGAGACTGAGAACGAGAGAGGGGAGACTGAGAGCGAGAGAGCGAGCGAGGGGAGTCTGAGAGTGAGAGAGGGGAGACTGAGAGTGAGAGTGCGAGAGAGCGGAGGCTGAGAGCGAGAGAGGGGAGGCTGAGAGCGAGAGAGGGGAGACTGAGGGAGAGAGCGAGAGAGGGGACACTGAGAGCAAGGGAGAGGGGACTGATAGTGAGAGAGGTGAGACTGAGAGTGAGAGAGGGGAGACTGAGAGCGAGAGAGGGGAGACTGAGAGCGAGAGAGGGGAGAGTTAGAGCAAGAGAGTGGAGACTGAGAGATCGAGAGAGCGAGGGAGGTGAGACTGAATTCGAGAGAGGGAAGACTGAGAGAGAGATAGGCGAGACTGAGTTCGAGAGACCTAGAGAGGGGAGTCTGAGAGCGAGAGAGCGAGAAAGGGGAGACTGAGAGCGAGAGTGCGAGAAAGGGGAGAGTGATAGCTAGACAGGGGAGAGTGAGAGCGAGAGAGGGGAGAGTGAGAGCGAGAGAGTGAGAGAGGGGAGACTGAGAGCGAGAGAGCCAGAGAGGGGAGTCTGAGAGCTAGAGAGGGGAGACTGAGAGCGAGAGAGAGGAGACTGAGAGCGAGATAGGGGAGACTGAGGGCGAGAGAGTGGAGACTGAGAGCGAGAGAGGGGAGACTGCGGGCGAGAGAGGGGAGACTTAGAGCAGGAGAGGGGAGACTGGGAGCGAGAGAGGGGAGACTGAGAGCTGCAGAGGCGTGACTGAGAGCGAGAGAGGGGAGACTGAGAGCGAGAGAGGGGGGAATGAGAGCGAGATAGGGTAGACTGAGAGGTTCAGAGGGGAGACTGAGAGCGAGAGAGGGGAGATTGAGAGCTTGAGATGGGAGACTGAGAGCGAGAGAGGGGAGATTGAGAGCGAGAGAGGGGAGACTGAGAGCGAGAGAGGGGAGACTGAGAGAGGGAGAGAGGGGAGACAGAGAGCAAGAGAGGGGAGAATGAGAGCGAGAGAGGGGAGAATGAGAGCGAGAGAGGGTAGACTGAGAGCTTGAGAGGGGAGACTGAGAGAGAGAGAGGGGAGACTGAGAGCCAGAGCGGGGAGATTGAGAGCGAGAGAGGGGAGACTGACAGCGAGAGAGGGGAGACTGAGAGCGAGAATGGGCAGACTGAGAGCGAGAGAGGGCAGACTGAGAGCGAGAGAGGGGAGACTGAGAGAGAGAGAGGGGAGACTGAGAGCGAGAGATGGCAGACTGGGAGCGAGAGACGGCAGACTGAGAGCGAGAGAGGGCAGATTGAGAGCGTGAGCGGGGAGAATGATAGAGAGAGAGGGGAGATTGAGAGTGAGAGATGGGAGATTGAGAGCAAGAGCCCGAGAGAGGGGAGACTGAAAGCGAGAGAGGGGAGACTGAGAGCGAGAGCGAGAGAGGGGAGATTGAGATCGAGAGAGGGGTAGTTGAGAGCGAGAGCGTGACAGAGGGGAGACTGAGAACGAGAGAGGGTAGACTGAAAGCGAGAGAGCGAGAGAGCGAGAGAGAAAGAGAGCGAGAGAGCGTGAGTGCTAGAGAGCTAGAGAGCTAGAGAGCGAGAGAGCAAGAGAGCGAGAGAGCAGGAGAGCGAGAGAGCGAGAGAGCGAGAGCGCGAGAGGGGCGATTGAAAGCGAGAGAGGGCAGTCTGAAAGCGAGAGAGCGAGAGAGAGAGAGCGAGAGCGCAGAGACTGAGAGCGAGAGAGGGGAGACTGAGAGCGAGAGAGGGGAGACTGAGAGTGAGAGAGGGGAGACTGAGAGTGAGAGAGGGCAGACTGAGAGCGAGAGAGGGGAGACTGACAGCGAGAGCGTGAGAGAGGGGAGACTGAGAGCGAGAGCGCGAGAGAAGGGAGACTGAGAGCGAGAGAGGGGAGACTGAGAGCGAGAGAGGGGAGACTGAGAGTGAGAGAGGGGAGACTGAGAGCGAGAGCGCGAGAGAGGGGAGACTGAGAGCGAGAAAGGGGAGATTGAGAGCGAGAGAGGGGAGACTGAGAGCGAGAGAGGGGAGACTGAGAGCGAGAGAGCAAGAGAGGGGACACTGAGAGCGAGAGTGGGGAGACTGAGAGCGAGAGAGCGAGAGAGTGGAGACTGAGAGCGAGAGAGGGGAGATTGAATTCGAGAGAGGGCAGTCCGAGAGCGAGAGAGGGGAGACTGAGAGCGAGAGATGGGAGTCAGAGAGCAAGAGAGGGGAGTCAGAGAGCGAGAGAAGGGAGACTGAGAGCAAGATAGGGTAGACTGAGAGCTTCAGAGGGGAGACTGAGAGCGAGAGAGGGGAGACTGAGAGCGAGAGAGGGGAGACAGAGAGCGAGAGAGGGGAGAATGAGAGAGAGAGAGGCGAGACTGAGTTCGAGAGAGCGAGAGAGGGGAGTCTGAGAGCGAGAGAGCGAGAGAGGGGAGACTGAGAGCGAGAGAGCGAGAGAGGGGAGAGTGATAGCGAGAGAGGGGAGAGTGAGAGAGAGAGAGGGGTGAGTGAGAGCGAGAGAGCGAGAGAGGGGAGACTGAGAGCGAGAGAGCCAGAGAGGGGAGACTGAGAGTGAGAGTGGGGAGACTGAGAGCGAGAGAGAGGAGACTGAGAGCGAGAGAGGGGAGACTTCGGGCGAGAGAGGGGAGACTGAGAGCGAGAGAGGGGAGACAGAGAGCGAGAGAGGAGAGACTGAGAGCTACAGAGGCGTGACTGAGTGCGAGAGAGGGGAGAATGAGAGCTAGAGAGGGGATACTGAGAGCTAGAGAGGGGAGACTGAGAGAGAGAGAGGGGAGACTGAGAGCGAGAGAGGGGAGACTGAGAGCGAGAGAGGGGAGACTGAGAGCGAGAATGGGCAGACTGAGAGCGAGAGAGGGCAGACTGAGAGCGAGAGAGGGGAGACTGAGAGAGAGAGAGGGGAGACTGAGAGCGAGAGATGGCAGACTGGGAGCGAGAGACGGCAGACTGAGAGCGAGAGAGGGCAGATTGAGAGCGTGAGCGGGGAGAATGATAGAGAGAGAGGGGAGATTGAGAGTGAGAGATGGGAGATTGAGAGCAAGAGCCCGAGAGAGGGGAGACTGAAAGCGAGAGAGGGGAGACTGAGAGCGAGAGCGAGAGAGGGGAGATTGAGATCGAGAGAGGGGTAGTTGAGAGCGAGAGCGTGACAGAGGGGAGACTGAGAACGAGAGAGGGTAGACTGAAAGCGAGAGAGCGAGAGAGCGAGAGAGAAAGAGAGCGAGAGAGCGTGAGTGCTAGAGAGCTAGAGAGCTAGAGAGCGAGAGAGCAAGAGAGCGAGAGAGCAGGAGAGCGAGAGAGCGAGAGAGCGAGAGCGCGAGAGGGGCGATTGAAAGCGAGAGAGGGCAGTCTGAAAGCGAGAGAGCGAGAGAGAGAGAGCGAGAGCGCAGAGACTGAGAGCGAGAGAGGGGAGACTGAGAGCGAGAGAGGGGAGACTGAGAGTGAGAGAGGGGAGACTGAGAGTGAGAGAGGGCAGACTGAGAGCGAGAGAGGGGAGACTGACAGCGAGAGCGTGAGAGAGGGGAGACTGAGAGCGAGAGCGCGAGAGAAGGGAGACTGAGAGCGAGAGAGGGGAGACTGAGAGTGAGAGAGGGGAGACTGAGAGCGAGAGCGCGAGAGAGGGGAGACTGAGAGCGAGAAAGGGGAGATTGAGAGCGAGAGAGGGGAGACTGAGAGCGAGAGAGGGGAGACTGAGAGCGAGAGAGCAAGAGAGGGGACACTGAGAGCGAGAGTGGGGAGACTGAGAGCGAGAGAGCGAGAGAGTGGAGACTGAGAGCGAGAGAGGGGAGATTGAATTCGAGAGAGGGCAGTCCGAGAGCGAGAGAGGGGAGACTGAGAGCGAGAGATGGGAGTCAGAGAGCAAGAGAGGGGAGTCAGAGAGCGAGAGAAGGGAGACTGAGAGCAAGATAGGGTAGACTGAGAGCTTCAGAGGGGAGACTGAGAGCGAGAGAGGGGAGACTGAGAGCGAGAGAGGGGAGACTGAGAGCGAGAGAGGGGAGAATGAGAGAGAGAGAGGCGAGACTGAGTTCGAGAGAGCGAGAGAGGGGAGTCTGAGAGCGAGAGAGCGAGAGAGGGGAGACTGAGAGCGAGAGAGCGAGAGAGGGGAGAGTGATAGCGAGAGAGGGGAGAGTGAGAGAGAGAGAGGGGTGAGTGAGAGCGAGAGAGCGAGAGAGGGGAGACTGAGAGCGAGAGAGCCAGAGAGGGGAGACTGAGAGTGAGAGTGGGGAGACTGAGAGCGAGAGAGAGGAGACTGAGAGCGAGAGAGGGGAGACTTCGGGCGAGAGAGGGGAGACTGAGAGCGAGAGAGGGGAGACAGAGAGCGAGAGAGGAGAGACTGAGAGCTACAGAGGCGTGACTGAGTGCGAGAGAGGGGAGAATGAGAGCTAGAGAGGGGATACTGAGAGCTAGAGAGGGGAGACTGAGAGAGAGAGAGGGGAGACTGAGAGCGAGAGAGGGGAGACTGAGAGCGAGAGAGGGGAGACTGAGAGCGAGAATGGGCAGACTGAGAGCGAGAGAGGGCAGACTGAGAGCGAGAGAGGGCAGACTAAGAGCGAGAGAGGGCAGACTGAGAGCGAGAGAGGGCTGACTGAGAGCGAGAGAGGGCAGACTGAGAGCGAGAGAGGGCAGACTGATAGCGTGAGAGGGGAGAATGATAGAGAGAGAGGGGAGATTGAGAGCAAAAGAGGGGAGATTGAGAGCGAGAGCGCGAGAGAGGGGAGACTGAGAGCGAGAGAGGGGAGACTGTGAGCGAGAGAGGTGAGACTGAGAGTGAGAGAGGGGAGACTGAGAGCGAGAGAGGGGAGACTGATAGTGAGAGCGCGACAGAGGGGAGAATGAGAGCGAGAGCGTGAGAGAGGGGAGACTGAGAGCGAGAGAGGGGAGATTGAGAGCGAGAGAGGGGAGACTGAGAGTGAGAGAGGGGAGACTGAGAGCGAGAGAGCGAGAGAGGGGAGACTGAGAGCGAGAGAGGGGAGACTGAGAGCTAGAGAGCGAGAGAGGGGAGACTGAGAGCGAGAGAGGGGAGAATGAATTCGAGAGAGGGGAGTCCGAGAGCGAGAGAGGGGAGTCTGAGAGGAGAGATGGGAGTCAGAGAGCGAGAGAGGGGAGTCAGAGAGCGAGAGAGGGGAGACTGAGAGCGAGAGAGGGGAGACTGAGAGCGAGATAGGGTAGACTGAGAGCTTGAGAGGGGAGACTGAGAGCGAGAGAGAGGAGATTGAGAGCTTGAGAGGGGAGACTGAGAGCGAGAGAGGGGAGATTGAGAACGTGAGAGGGGAGACTGAGAGCGAGAGAGCGGAGACTGAGAGCAAGAGAGGGGAGACTGAGAGCGAGAGAGGGGAGATTGAGAGCGAGAGAGGTGAGACTGAGAGTGAGAGAGGGTAGACTGAGAGAGGGAGAGAGGGGAGACTGAGAGTGTGAGAGGGGAGAATGAGAGGGAGAGAGGGGAGAATGAGAGCGAGAGAGGGTAGACTGCGAGCTAGAGAGGGGAGACTGAGAGAGAGAGAGGGGAGACTGAGAGCGAGAGAGGGGAGACTGAGAGCGAGAATGGGCTGACTGAGAGCGAGAGAGTGCAGACTGAGAGCGAGAGAGGGGAGACTGAGAGAGAGAGAGAGGGGAGACTGAGAGCGAGAGAGGGCAGACTGAGAGCGAGAGACGGCAGACTGAGAGCGAGAGAGGGCAGACTGAGAGCGTGAGAGGGGATAATGGTAGAGAGAGAGGGGAGATTGAGAGCGAGAGAGGGGAGATTGAGAGCGAGAGCGCGAGAGAGGGGAGACTGAAAGCGAGAGAGGGGAGACTGAGAGCGAGAGCGAGAGAGGGGAGTTTGAGACCGACAGAGGGGAGGTTGAGAGCGAGAGCGCGACAGAGGGGAGACTGAGAGCGAGAGAGGGGAGACTGAAAGTGAGAGAGCGAGAGAGCGAGAGAGCGAGAGAGCGTGAGAGCTAGAGAGCTAGAGAGCTAGAGAGCGAGAGAGCGAGAGAGCGAGAGAGCAGCAGAGCGAGAGAGCGAGAGAGCGAGAGCGCGAGAGGGGCGATTGAAAGCGAGAGAGGGGAGTCTGAAAGCGAGAGAGCGAGAGAGAGAGAGCGCGAGAGAGTGAGAGAGCAAGAGCGAGAGAGCGAGAGGGCAGAGACTGAGAGCGAGAGAGGGGAGACTGAGAGCGAGAGAGGGGAGACTGTGAGCGAGAGAGGGGAGACTGAGAGCGAGAGAGGGGAGACTGAGAGCGAGAGAGGGGAGACTGAGAGCGAGAGAGGGGAGACTGAGAGCGAGAGAGGGGAGACTGAGAGCTCCAGTGGCGTGACTGAGAGCGAGAGAGGGGAGAATGAGAGCGAGAGAGGTGATACTGAGAGCTAGAGAGGGGAGACTGAGAGAGAGAGAGCGGAGACTGAGAGCGAGAGAGGGGAGACTGAGAGCGAGAGAGGGGAGACTGAGAGCGAGAATGGGCAGACTGAGAGCGAGAGAGGGCAGACTGAGAGCGAGAGAGGGCTGACTGAGAGCGAGAGAGGTCAGACTGAGAGCGAGAGAGGGCAGACTGAGAGCTTGAGAGGGGAGAATGATAGAGAGAGAGGGGAGATTGAGAGCGAAAGAGGGGTGACTAATAGCGAGAGAGCGAGAGAGAGAGAGCGCGAGAGAGTGAGAGAGCAAGAGCGAGAGAGCGAGAGGGCAGAGACTGAGAGCGAGAGAGGGGATACTGAGAGTGGGAGAGGGGAGACTGAGAGTGAGAGAGGGGAGACTGAGAGCGAGAGAGGGGAGACTGACAGCGAGAGCGCGAGAGAGGGTAGACTGAGAGCGAGAGTGCGAGAGAGGGGAGACTGAGAGCGAGAAAGGGGAGATTGAATTCGAGAGAGGGCAGTCCGAGAGCGAGAGAGGGGAGTCTGAGAGGAGAGATGGGAGTCAGAGAGCGAGAGAGGGGAGTCAGAGAGCGAGAGAGGAGAGACTGAGAGCGAGATAGGGGAGATTGAGAGCGAGAGAGGGGAGACAGAGAGCGAGAGAGGGGAGACTGAGAGCGAGAGAGGGGAGACTGAGAGTGAGAGAGGGGAGACTGAGAGAGAGAGAGGCGAGACTGAGTTCGAGAGAGCGAGAGAGGGGAGTCTGAGAGCGAGAGCACGAGAGAGGGGAGACTGAGAGCGAGAGCGCGAGAGAGGGGAGACTGAGAGCGAGAGCGCAAGAGAGGGGAGTCTGAGAGCGAGAGAGGGGAGACTGAGAGCGACAGAGGGGTGACTGAGAGCGAGAGATGGGAGACTGAGCGCGAGAGAGGGGAGACTGAGTGCGAAAGAGGGGAGACTGAGAGCGAGAGAGGGGAGACCGAGAGCGAGAGTGGGGAGACCGAGAGTGAGATATGGGAGACTGAGAGCGAGAGAGGGGAGACTGAGAGCGAGGGAGGGGAGACTGAGAGAGAGATCGAGAGAGAGAAGAGTGAGAGCGAGAGAGGGGAGACTGAGAACGAGAGAGGGGAGACTGAGAGCGAGAGAGCGAGCGAGGGGAGTCTGAGAGTGAGAGAGGGGAGACTGAGAGTGAGAGTGCGAGAGAGCGGAGGCTGAGAGCGAGAGAGGGGAGGCTGAGAGCGAGAGAGGGGAGACTGAGGGAGAGAGCGAGAGAGGGGACACTGAGAGCAAGGGAGAGGGGACTGATAGTGAGAGAGGTGAGACTGAGAGTGAGAGAGGGGAGACTGAGAGCGAGAGAGGGGAGACTGAGAGCGAGAGAGGGGAGAGTGAGAGCAAGAGAGTGGAGACTGAGAGATCGAGAGAGCGAGGGAGGTGAGATTGAATTCGAGAGAGGGAAGACTGAGAGAGAGAGAGCGAGAGAGGGGAGACTGAGAGCGAGAGAGGGGAGACTGAGAGCGAGAGCGCGAGAGAGTGGAGACTGATAGCGAGAGCGCGAGACAGGGGAGACTGAGAACGAGAGAGGGGAGAGTGAGAGGGAGAGAGGGGAGACTGAGAGTGAGAGAGGGGAGTCTGAGCGCGAGAGAGGGGAGACTGAGCGTGAGAGAGGGGAGACTGAGAGCGAGAGAGGGGAGACTGAGAGCGAGAGAGGGGAGCCTGAGCGCGAGAGAGGGGAGACTGAGAGCGAGAGAGGGGAGACTGAGAGCGAGAGAGGGGAGACTGAGAACGAGAGAGCGAGAGCGCGAGAGAGGGGAGACTGAGAGCGAGAGCGCGAGAAAGGGGAGACTGATAGTGAGAGCGTGAGAGATGAGATTAAAAGCGAGAGAGGGGCGACTGAAAGCGAGAGAGCGAGAGAGGCATGACTGAGAGCGAGAGCGCGAGAGAGTAGTGACTGAGAGCGAGAGCGCGAGAGAGGGGAGACTGAGAGCGAGAGCGCGAGAGAGGGGAGACTGAGAGCGAGAGAGGGGAGACTGAGAGCGAGAGAGGGGAGACTGAAAGCGAGAGAGGGGAGACTGAGGGCGAGAGAGGGGAGACCGAGAGAAAGAGAGGGGAGACTTAGAGCGAGAGAGGGGTGACCGAGAGAGAGAGAGGGGAGACTGAGAGCGAGAGAGGGGAGACTGAGAGAGAGAGGGGGGAGACAGAGAGCGAGAGAGGGGTGACTGACAGAGAGATGGCAGACTGAGAGCGAGAGAGGGGAGACTGAGAGCAAGAGAGGGGAGACTGAGAGCGAGAGAGGGGAGACTGAGAGTGAGAGAGGGGAGACTGAGAGCGAGAATGGGCAGACTGAGAGCGAGAGAGGGCAGACTGAGAGCGAGAGAGGGCAGACTGAGAGAGAGAGATGGCAGACTGAGAGCGAGAGAGGGCAGACTGAGAGCCAGAGAGGGCAGACTGAGAGCGAGAGAGGGCAGACTGAGAGCGAGAGAGGGCAGACTGAGAGCGAGAGAGTGCAGACTGAGAGCGAGAGAGGGCAGACTGAGAGCGAGAGAGGGCAGACTGAGAGAGAGAGATGGCAGACTGAGAGCGAGAGAGGGCAGACTGAGAGCCAGAGAGGGCAGACTGAGAGCGTGAGAGGGGAGAATGATAGAGAGAGAGGGGAGATTGAGAGCGAGAGAGGGGAGACTGAGAGCGAGAGCGCGAGAGAGGGGAGACTGAAAGCGAGAGAGGGGAGACTGAGAGCCAGAGCGAGAGAGGGGAGATTGAGATCGAGAGAGGGGAGGATGAGAGTGAGAGCGCGACAGAGGGGAGACTGTGAGCGGGAGACTGGAGACTGAAAGCGAGAGAGCGATAGAGCGAGAGAGCGAGAGAGCGAGAGAACGAGAGAGCGTGAGAGCAAGAGAGCTAGAGAGCTAGAGAGCGAGAGAGCGAGAGAGCGGAGACTGAGAGCGAGAGAGGGGAGATTGATAGCGAGAGCACGACAGAGGGGAGACTGATAGCGAGAGCGCGAGAGAGGGGAGACTGACAGCGAGAAAGGGGAGACTGAGAGCGAGAGAGGGGAGATTGAGAGCGAGAGAGGGGAGACTGAGAGCGAGAGTGGGGAGAATGAATTCGAGAGAGGGGAGTCCGAGACCGAGAGAGGGGAGTCTGAGAGCGAGATTGGGTAGACTAAGAGCTTGAGAGGGGAGACTGAGAGCGAGAGAGGGGAGATTGAGAGCGAGAGAGGGGAGACTGAGAGCGTGGGAGGGGAGACTGAGAGCGAGAGAGGGGAGACTGAGAGCGAGAGAGGGGAGACTGAGAGCGAGAGAGGGGAGACTGAGAGCGAGAGAGGGGAGACTGAGAGCGAGAGAGGGGAGACTGATAGAGAGAGAGGGGAGACTGAGAGCGAGAGTGGGGAGACTGAGAAAGAGATGGGGGAGACTGAGCGCTAGAGAGGAGGAGACTGAGAGAGAGAGAGGGCACTCTGAGAGCGAGAGAGGGCAGACTGAGATCGAGAGAGGGGAGACTGCGGGCGAGAGAGGGCAGACTGAGAGCGAGAGAGGGGAGACTGCGGGCGAGAGAGGGGAGACTGAGAGTGAGAGAGGAGAGACTGAGAGCGAGAGAGGGGAGACTGAGAGCGAGAATGGGCAGACTGAGAGCGAGAGAGGGCAGACTGAGAGCGAGAGAGGGCAGACTGAGAGCGAGAGAGGGCAGACAGAGAGCGAGAGAGGGCAGACTTAGAGCAAGAGATGGCAGACTGAGAGCGAGAGAGGGCAGACTGAGAGCCAGAGAGGGCAGACTGAGAGCGAGAGAGGGGAGAATGATAGAGAGAGAGGGGAGATTGAGTGCGAGAGAGGGGAGATTGAGAGCGAGAGCGCGATAGAGGGGAGACTGAAAGCGTGAGAGGGGAGACTGAGAGCGAGAGAGGGGAGACTGAGAGCGAGAGAGGGGAATCTGAGAGCGAGAGAGGGGAGACTGAGAGCGAGAGAGGGGAGACTGAGAGCGAGAGAGGGGAGACTGAGAGCGAGGGAGGGGAGACTGAGAGCGTGAGAGGGGAGACTGAGAGCGAGAGAGGGGAGACTGAGAGCGAGAGAGGGGAGACTGAGAGCGAGAGAGGGGAGACTGAGAGCGAGAGAGGCGAGACTGAGAGCGAGAGAACGGAGACTGAGAGCGAGAGAGGGGAGACTGAGAGCGAGAGAGGGGAGACTGAGAGCGAGAGAGGGGAGACTGATAGAGAGAGAGGGGAGACTGAGAGCGAGAGAGGGGAGTCTGAGAAAGAGATGGGGGAGACTGAGCGCTAGAGAGGGGAGACTGAGAGAGAGAGAGGGCAGTCTGAGAGCGAGAGAGGGCAGACTGAGAGCGAGAGAGGGGAGACTGCGGGCGAGAGAGGGCAGACTGAGAGCGAGAGAGGGGAGACTGCGGGCAAGAGAGGGAAGACTTAGAGCGAGAGAGGGGAGACTGAGAGCGAGAGACGGGAGACTGAGAGCGAGAGAGGGGAGACTGAGAGAGAGAGAGGGGAGACTGAGAGCGAGAGAGGGGAGAATGAGAGTGAGAGAGGGGAGACTGAGAGAGAGAGAGGGGAGACTGAGAGCGAGAGAGGGCAGACTGAGAGCCAGAGAGGGGAGACTGAGAGCGTGAGAGGGGAGAATGATAGAGAGAGAGGGGAGATTGAGAGCGAGAGAGGGGAGATTGAGAGCGAGAGCGAGAGAGGGGAGTTTGAGACCGACAGAGGGGAGGTTGAGAGCGAGAGCGCGACAGAGGGGAGACTGAGAGCGAGAGAGGGGAGACTGAAAGTGAGAGAGCGAGAGAGCGAGAGAGCGAGAGAGCTAGAGAGCTAGAGAGCGAGAGAGCGAGAGAGCGAGAGAGCAGCAGAGCGAGAGAGCGAGAGAGCGAGAGCGCGAGAGGGGCGATTGAAAGCGAGAGAGGGGAGTCTGAAAGCGAGAGAGCGAGAGAGAGAGAGCGCGAGAGAGTGAGAGAGCAAGAGCGAGAGAGCGAGAGGGCAGAGACTGAGAGCGAGAGAGGGGAGACTGAGAGCGAGAGAGGGGAGACTGTGAGCGAGAGAGGGGAGACTGAGAGCGAGAGAGGGGAGACTGAGAGCGAGAGAGGGGAGACTGAGAGCGAGAGAGGGGAGACTGAGAGCGAGAGAGGGGAGACTGAGAGCTCCAGTGGCGTGACTGAGAGCGAGAGAGGGGAGAATGAGAGCGAGAGAGGTGATACTGAGAGCTAGAGAGGGGAGACTGAGAGAGAGAGAGCGGAGACTGAGAGCGAGAGAGGGGAGACTGAGAGCGAGAGAGGGGAGACTGAGAGCGAGAATGGGCAGACTGAGAGCGAGAGAGGGCAGACTGAGAGCGAGAGAGGGCTGACTGAGAGCGAGAGAGGTCAGACTGAGAGCGAGAGAGGGCAGACTGAGAGCTTGAGAGGGGAGAATGATAGAGAGAGAGGGGAGATTGAGAGCGAAAGAGGGGTGACTAATAGCGAGAGAGCGAGAGAGAGAGAGCGCGAGAGAGTGAGAGAGCAAGAGCGAGAGAGCGAGAGGGCAGAGACTGAGAGCGAGAGAGGGGATACTGAGAGTGGGAGAGGGGAGACTGAGAGTGAGAGAGGGGAGACTGAGAGCGAGAGAGGGGAGACTGACAGCGAGAGCGCGAGAGAGGGTAGACTGAGAGCGAGAGTGCGAGAGAGGGGAGACTGAGAGCGAGAAAGGGGAGATTGAATTCGAGAGAGGGCAGTCCGAGAGCGAGAGAGGGGAGTCTGAGAGGAGAGATGGGAGTCAGAGAGCGAGAGAGGGGAGTCAGAGAGCGAGAGAGGAGAGACTGAGAGCGAGATAGGGTAGACTGAGAGCTTCAGAGGGGAGACTGAGAGCGAGAGAGGGGAGATTGAGAGCGAGAGAGGGGAGACAGAGAGCGAGAGAGGGGAGACTGAGAGCGAGAGAGGGGAGACTGAGAGTGAGAGAGGGGAGACTGAGAGAGAGAGAGGCGAGACTGAGTTCGAGAGAGCGAGAGAGGGGAGTCTGAGAGCGAGAGCACGAGAGAGGGGAGACTGAGAGCGAGAGCGCGAGAGAGGGGAGACTGAGAGCGAGAGCGCAAGAGAGGGGAGTCTGAGAGCGAGAGAGGGGAGACTGAGAGCGACAGAGGGGTGACTGAGAGCGAGAGATGGGAGACTGAGCGCGAGAGAGGGGAGACTGAGTGCGAAAGAGGGGAGACTGAGAGCGAGAGAGGGGAGACCGAGAGCGAGAGTGGGGAGACCGAGAGTGAGATATGGGAGACTGAGAGCGAGAGAGGGGAGACTGAGAGCGAGGGAGGGGAGACTGAGAGAGAGATCGAGAGAGAGAAGAGTGAGAGCGAGAGAGGGGAGACTGAGAACGAGAGAGGGGAGACTGAGAGCGAGAGAGCGAGCGAGGGGAGTCTGAGAGTGAGAGAGGGGAGACTGAGAGTGAGAGTGCGAGAGAGCGGAGGCTGAGAGCGAGAGAGGGGAGGCTGAGAGCGAGAGAGGGGAGACTGAGGGAGAGAGCGAGAGAGGGGACACTGAGAGCAAGGGAGAGGGGACTGATAGTGAGAGAGGTGAGACTGAGAGTGAGAGAGGGGAGACTGAGAGCGAGAGAGGGGAGACTGAGAGCGAGAGAGGGGAGAGTGAGAGCAAGAGAGTGGAGACTGAGAGATCGAGAGAGCGAGGGAGGTGAGATTGAATTCGAGAGAGGGAAGACTGAGAGCGAGAGCGCGAGAGAGTGGAGACTGATAGCGAGAGCGCGAGACAGGGGAGACTGAGAACGAGAGAGGGGAGAGTGAGAGGGAGAGAGGGGAGACTGAGAGTGAGAGAGGGGAGTCTGAGCGCGAGAGAGGGGAGCCTGAGCGCGAGAGAGGGGAGACTGAGAGCGAGAGAGGGGAGACTGAGAGCGAGAGAGGGGAGACTGAGAACGAGAGAGCGAGAGCGCGAGAGAGGGGAGACTGAGAGCGAGAGCGCGAGAAAGGGGAGACTGATAGTGAGAGCGTGAGAGATGAGATTAAAAGCGAGAGAGGGGCGACTGAAAGCGAGAGAGCGAGAGAGGCATGACTGAGAGCGAGAGCGCGAGAGAGTAGTGACTGAGAGCGAGAGCGCGAGAGAGGGGAGACTGAGAGCGAGAGCGCGAGAGAGGGGAGACTGAGAGCGAGAGAGGGGAGACTGAGAGCGAGAGCGTGAGAGAGTGCAGACTGAGAGCGAGAGCGCGAGAGAGGGGAGACTGAGAACGAGAGAGGGGAGACTGAGAGCGAGAGAGGGGAGACTGAAAGCGAGAGAGGGGAGACTGAGGGCGAGAGAGGGGAGACCGAGAGAAAGAGAGGGGAGACTTAGAGCGAGAGAGGGGTGACCGAGAGAGAGAGAGGGGAGACTGAGAGCGAGAGAGGGTAGACTGAGAGAGAGAGGGGGGAGACAGAGAGCGAGAGAGGGGTGACTGACAGAGAGATGGCAGACTGAGAGCGAGAGAGGGGAGACTGAGAGCAAGAGAGGGGAGACTGAGAGCGAGAGAGGGGAGACTGAGAGTGAGAGAGGGGAGACTGAGAGCGAGAATGGGCAGACTGAGAGCGAGAGAGGGCAGACTGAGAGCGAGAGAGGGCAGACTGAGAGCGAGAGAGGGCAGACTGAGAGAGAGAGATGGCAGACTGAGAGCGAGAGAGGGCAGACTGAGAGCCAGAGAGGGCAGACTGAGAGCGAGAGAGGGCAGACTGAGAGCGAGAGAGGGCAGACTGAGAGAGAGAGATGGCAGACTGAGAGCGAGAGAGGGCAGACTGAGAGCCAGAGAGGGCAGACTGAGAGCGTGAGAGGGGAGAATGATAGAGAGAGAGGGGAGATTGAGAGCGAGAGAGGGGAGACTGAGAGCGAGAGCGCGAGAGAGGGGAGACTGAAAGCGAGAGAGGGGAGACTGAGAGCCAGAGCGAGAGAGGGGAGATTGAGATCGAGAGAGGGGAGGTTGAGAGTGAGAGCGCGACAGAGGGGAGACTGTGAGCGGGAGACTGGAGACTGAAAGCGAGAGAGCGATAGAGCGAGAGAGCGAGAGAGCGAGAGAACGAGAGAGCGTGAGAGCAAGAGAGCTAGAGAGCTAGAGAGCGAGAGAGCGAGAGAGCGGAGACTGAGAGCGAGAGAGGGGAGATTGATAGCGAGAGCACGACAGAGGGGAGACTGATAGCGAGAGCGCGAGAGAGGGGAGACTGACAGCGAGAAAGGGGAGACTGAGAGCGAGAGAGGGGAGATTGAGAGCGAGAGAGGGGAGACTGAGAGCGAGAGTGGGGAGAATGAATTCGAGAGAGGGGAGTCCGAGACCGAGAGAGGGGAGTCTGAGAGCGAGATTGGGTAGACTAAGAGCTTGAGAGGGGAGACTGAGAGCGAGAGAGGGGAGATTGAGAGCGAGAGAGGGGAGACTGAGAGCGTGGGAGGGGAGACTGAGAGCGAGAGAGGGGAGACTGAGAGCGAGAGAGGGGAGACTGAGAGCGAGAGAGGGGAGACTGAGAGCGAGAGAGGGGAGACTGAGAGCGAGAGAGGGGAGACTGATAGAGAGAGAGGGGAGACTGAGAGCGAGAGTGGGGAGACTGAGAAAGAGATGGGGGAGACTGAGCGCTAGAGAGGAGGAGACTGAGAGAGAGAGAGGGCACTCTGAGAGCGAGAGAGGGCAGACTGAGATCGAGAGAGGGGAGACTGCGGGCGAGAGAGGGCAGACTGAGAGCGAGAGAGGGGAGACTGCGGGCGAGAGAGGGGAGACTGAGAGTGAGAGAGGAGAGACTGAGAGCGAGAGAGGGGAGACTGAGAGCGAGAATGGGCAGACTGAGAGCGAGAGAGGGCAGACTGAGAGCGAGAGAGGGCAGACTGAGAGCGAGAGAGGGCAGACTGAGAGCGAGAGAAGGCAGACTTAGAGCAAGAGATGGCAGACTGAGAGCGAGAGAGGGCAGACTGAGAGCCAGAGAGGGCAGACTGAGAGCGAGAGAGGGGAGAATGATAGAGAGAGAGGGAGATTGAGTGCGAGAGAGGGGAGATTGAGAGCGAGAGCGCGATAGAGGGGAGACTGAAAGCGTGAGAGGGGAGACTGAGAGCGAGAGAGGGGAGACTGAGAGCGAGAGAGGGGAATCTGAGAGCGAGAGAGGGGAGACTGAGAGCGAGAGAGGGGAGACTGAGAGCGAGAGAGGGGAGACTGAGAGCGAGGGAGGGGAGACTGAGAGCGTGAGAGGGGAGACTGAGAGCGAGAGAGGGGAGACTGAGAGCGAGAGAGGGGAGACTGAGAGCGAGAGAGGGGAGACTGAGAGCGAGAGAGGCGAGACTGAGAGCGAGAGAACGGTGACTGAGAGCGAGAGAGGGGAGACTGAGAGCGAGAGAGGGGAGACTGAGAGCGAGAGAGGGGAGACTGATAGAGAGAGAGGGGAGACTGAGAGCGAGAGAGGGGAGACTGAGAAAGAGATGGGGGAGACTGAGCGCTAGAGAGGGGAGACTGAGAGAGAGAGAGAGGGCAGTCTGAGAGCGAGAGAGGGCAGACTGAGAGCGAGAGAGGGGAGACTGCGGGCGAGAGAGGGCAGACTGAGAGCGAGAGAGGGGAGACTGCGGGCGAGAGAGGGAAGACTTAGAGCGAGAGAGGGGAGACTGAGAGCGAGAGACGGGAGACTGAGAGCGAGAGAGGGGAGACTGAGAGAGAGAGAGGGGAGACTGAGAGCGAGAGAGGGGAGAATGAGAGTGAGAGAGGGGAGACTGAGAGAGAGAGAGGGGAGACTGAGAGCGAGAGAGGGCAGACTGAGAGCCAGAGAGGGGAGACTGAGAGCGTGAGAGGGGAGAATGATAGAGAGAGAGGGGAGATTGAGAGCGAGAGAGGGAGATTGAGAGCGAGAGCGAGAGAGGGGAGTTTGAGACCGACAGAGGGGAGGTTGAGAGCGAGAGCGCGACAGAGGGGAGACTGAGAGCGAGAGAGGGGAGACTGAAAGTGAGAGAGCGAGAGAGCGAGAGAGCGAGAGAGCGTGAGAGCTAGAGAGCTAGAGAGCGATAGAGCGAGAGAGCAGCAGAGCGAGAGAGCGAGAGAGCGAGAGCGCAAGAGGGGCGATTGAAAGCGAGAGAGGGGAGTCTGAAAGCGAGAGAGCGAGAGAGAGAGAGCGCGAGAGAGTGAGAGAGCAAGAGCGAGAGAGCGAGAGGGCAGAGACTGAGAGCGAGAGAGGGGAGACTGAGAGCGAGAGAGGGGAGACTGTGAGCGAGAGAGGGGAGACTGAGAGTGAGAGAGGGGAGACTGAGAGCGAGAGAGGGGAGACTGAGAGCGAGAGAGGGGAGACTGAGAGCGAGAGAGGGGAGACTGAGAGCTACAGTGGCGTGACTGAGAGCGAGAGAGGGGAGAATGAGAGCGAGAGAGGTGATACAGAGAGCTAGAGAGGGGAGACTGAGAGAGAGAGAGCGGAGACTGAGAGCGAGAGTGGGCAGACTGAGAGCGAGAGAGGGGAGACTGAGAGCGAGAATGGGCAGACTGAGAGCGAGAGAGGGCAGACTGAGAGCGAGAGAGGGCTGACTGAGAGCGAGAGAGGTCAGACTGAGAGCGAGAGAGGGCAGACTGAGAGCTTGAGAGGGGAGAATGATAGAGAGAGAGGGGAGATTGAGAGCGAAAGAGGGGTGACTAATAGCGAGAGAGCGAGAGAGAGAGAGCGCGAGAGAGTGAGAGAGCAAGAGCGAGAGAGCGAGAGGGCAGAGACTGAGAGCGAGAGAGGGGATACTGAGATCGAAAGAGGGGAGACTGAGAGTGGGAGAGGGGAGACTGAGAGTGAGAGAGGGGAGACTGAGAGCGAGAGAGGGGAGACTGAGAGCGAGAGAGGGGAGACTGACAGCGAGAGTGCGAGAGAGGGGAGACTGAGAGCGAGAAAGGGGAGATTGAATTCGAGAGAGGGCAGTCCGAGAGCGAGAGAGGGGAGTCTGAGAGGAGAGATGGGAGTCAGAGAGCGAGAGAGGGGAGTCAGAGAGCGAGAGAGGAGAGACTGAGAGCGAGATAGGGTAGACTGAGAGCTTCAGAGGGGAGACTGAGAGCGAGAGAGGGGAGATTGAGAGCGAGAGAGGGGAGACAGAGAGCGAGAGAGGGGAGACTGAGAGCGAGAGAGGGGAGACTGAGAGTGAGAGAGGGGAGACTGAGAGAGAGAGAGGCGAGACTGAGTTCGAGAGAGCGAGAGAGGGGAGTCTGAGAGCGAGAGAGCGAGAGAGGGGTGACTGAGTGTGAGAGAGGGGAGAATGAGAGCGAGAGAGGGGAGACTGATAGCGAGAGCGCGACAGAGGGGAGACTGAGAGCGAGAGCGCGAGAGAGGGGAGACTGAGAGCGAGAAAGGGGTGATTGAGAGTGAAAGAGGGGAGACTGAGAGCGAGAGAGGGGAGACTGAGAGCGAGAGAGGGGAGACTGAGAGCGAGAGCATGAGAGAGGGGAGACTGAGAGCGAGAGCGCGAGAGAGGGGAGACTGAGAGCGAGAGCGCAAGAGAGGGGAGTCTGAGAGCGAGAGAGGGGAGACTGAGAGCGACAGAGGGGAGACTGAGAGCGAGAGACGGGAGACTGAGCGCGAGAGAGGGGAGACTGTGTGCGAAAGAGGGGAGACTGAGAGCGAGAGAGGGGAGACCGAGAGCGAGAGTGGGGAGACCGAGAGTGAGATATGGGAGACTGAGAGCGAGAGAGGGGAGACTGAGAGCGAGGGAGGGGAGACTGAGAGAGAGATCGAGAGAGAGAAGAGTGAGAGCGAGAGAGGGGAGACTGAGAACGAGAGAGGGGAGACTGAGAGCGAGAGAGCGAGCGAGGGGAGTCTGAGAGTGAGAGAGGGGAGACTGAGAGTGAGAGTGCGAGAGAGCGGAGGCTGAGAGCGAGAGAGGGGAGGCTGAGAGCGAGAGAGGGGAGACTGAGGGAGAGAGCGAGAGAGGGGACACTGAGAGCAAGGGAGAGGGGACTGATAGTGAGAGAGGTGAGACTGAGAGTGAGAGAGGGGAGACTGAGAGCGAGAGAGGGGAGACTGAGAGCGAGAGAGGGGAGAGTTAGAGCAAGAGAGTGGAGACTGAGAGATCGAGAGAGCGAGGGAGGTGAGACTGAATTCGAGAGAGGGAAGACTGAGAGAGAGAGAGCGAGAGAGGGGAGACTGAGAGCGAGAGAGGGGAGACTGAGAGCGAGAGCGCGAGAGAGTGGAGACTGATAGTGAGGAGCGCGAGACAGGGGAGACTGAGAACGAGAGAGTGGAGAGTGAGAGGGAGAGAGGGGAGACTGAGAGCGAGAGAGGGGAGACTGAGAGCGAGAGAGGGGAGACTGAGAGCGAGATAGGGTAGACTGAGAGCGAGAGAGGGGAGTCTGAGCGCGAGAGAGGGGAGACTGAGAGCGAGAGAGGGGAGACTGAGAGCGAGAGAGGGGAGACTGAGAGCGAGAGAGGGGAGACTGAGAGCGAGAGAGGGGAGACTGAGAGCGAGAGAGGGGAGACTGAGAACGAGAGAGCGAGATCGCGAGAGAGGGGAGACTGAGAGCGAGAGCGCGAGAAAGGGGAGACTGATATTGAGAGCGTGAGAGATGAGATTAAAAGCGAGAGAGGGGCGACTGAAAGCGAGAGAGCGAGAGAGGCGAGACTGAGAGCGAGAGCGCGAGAGAGTAGTGACTGAGAGCGAGAGCGCGAGAGAGGGGAGACTGAGAGCGAGAGCGCGAGAGAGGGGAGAATGAGAGCGAGAGAGGGGAGACTGAGAGCGAGAGCGTGAGAGAGTGCAGACTGAGAGCGAGAGCGCGAGAGAGGGGAGACTGAGAACGAGAGAGGGGTGACTGAGAGCGAGAGAGGGGAGACTGAAAGCGAGAGAGGGGAGACTGAGGGCGAGAGAGGGGAGACCGAGAGAAAGAGAGGGGAGACTTAGAGCGAGAGAGGGGTGACCGAGAGAGAGAGAGGGAGACTGAGAGCGAGAGAGGGGAGACTGAGAGAGAGAGGGGGGAGACAGAGAGCGAGAGAGGGGTGACTGACAGAGAGATGGCAGACTGAGAGCGAGAGAGGGGAGACTGAGAGCAAGAGAGGGGAGACTGAGAGCGAGAGAGGGGAGACTGAGAGTGAGAGAGGGGAGACTGAGAGCGAGAATGGGCAGACTGAGAGAGAGAGAGGGCAGACTGAGAGCGAGAGAGGGCAGACTGAGAGCGAGAGAGGGCAGACTGAGAGAGAGAGATGGCAGACTGAGAGCGAGAGAGGACAGACTGAGAGCCAGAGAGGGCAGACTGAGAGCGAGAGAGGGCAGACTGAGAGCGAGAGAGGGCAGACTGAGAGAGAGAGATGGCAGACTGAGAGCGAGAGAGGGCAGACTGAGAGCCAGAGAGGGCAGACTGAGAGCGTGAGAGGGGAGAATGATAGAGAGAGAGGGGAGATTGAGAGCGAGAGAGGGGAGACTGAGAGCGAGAGCGCGAGAGAGGGGAGACTGAAAGCGAGAGAGGGGAGACTGAGAGCGAGAGCGAGAGAGGGGAGATTGAGATCGAGAGAGGGGAGGTTGAGAGCGAGAGCGCGACAGAGGGGAGACTGTGAGCGGGAGACTGGAGACTGAAAGCGAGAGAGCGATAGAGCGAGAGAGCGAGAGAGCGAGAGAACGAGAGAGCGTGAGAGCAAGAGAGCTAGAGAGCTAGAGAGCGAGAGAGCGAGAGAGCGGAGACTGAGAGCGAGAGAGGGGAGATTGATAGCGAGAGCACGACAGAGGGGAGACTGATAGCGAGAGCGCGAGAGAGGGGAGACTGACAGCGAGAAAGGGGAGACTGAGAGCGAGAGAGGGGAGACTGAGAGCGAGAGAGGGGAGACTGAGAGCGAGAGAGGGGAGACTGAGAGCGAGAGAGGGGAGACTAAGAGCGAGAGAGGGGAGACTGAGAGCGAGAGAGGGCAGACTGAGAGCGAGAGAGGGCAGACTGAGAGCGAGAGAGGGCAGACTGAGAGCGAGAGAGGGCAGACTTAGAGCGAGAGATGGCAGACTGAGAGCGAGAGAGGGCAGACTGAGAGCCAGAGAGGGCAGACTGAGAGCGAGGGAGGGGAGAATGATAGAGAGAGAGGGGAGATTGGAGAGCGAGAGAGGGGAGATTGAGAGCGAGGAGCGCGATAGAGGGGAGACTGAAAGCGTGAGAGGGGAGACTGAGAGCGAGAGAGGGGAGACTGAGAGCGAGAGAGGGGAATCTGAGAGCGAGAGAGGGGAGACTGAGAGCGAGAGAGGGGAGACTGAGAGCGAGAGAGGG
>NW_027598846.1:0-35884 GCF_964194155.1 Cetorhinus maximus
ATCCATCCTCCCTCAACAACCTCAACTCCCACACCCCCCTCGCCAACAACCTCAACTCCCGTTCCCCCTCCCCAACAACCTCAACTCCCACTCCCCTCCTCCCCTACAACCTCAACTCCCACTCCCCACAGCCCTCCCTGACAACTTCAACTCCCAGTCCCCACTCCCCGACAACCTCAACTCCCACTCCACCCTCCCTCCCCAACAACCTCAACACCCACTCCACTCGCCTCAACCCCAACAACTTCAACTCCCACTCCCTCCTCCCCAATCCCAACAACCTCAACTCCCACTCCACCCTCCCTCCCCAACAACCTCAACACCCACTCCACTCGCCTCAACCCCAACAACTTCAACTCCCACTCCCTCCTCCCCAACAACCTCAACTCCCACCTGCCCTCCCCAACAACCTCAACTCCCACCCCTCATCCCCAAGAACCTCAAATCCCACTCCACCCACTCCCCCACAATCTCAACTCCCACTCCACAACTCCCCAACAACCTCAACTCCACTCCCCAAACCCAACAACCACAACTCGACACCCCCCTCAACAACCTCAACTCCTACTCCACCCCCTCCCCCACAACCTCAACTCCCACTCGACACCTTCTCCCAACAACCTCAACTCCCACTCCACCGCCCCAACAACCTCAACTCCCACTCCACCCTCCCAATAACCTCAACTCCCGCTCCACCCCCACAATAACCTCAACTCTCACTCCACCCCCCCAATAACCTCAACTCCCACTCCACCCCCCCAATAACCACAACTCCCACTCCACCCACCCCAACAACCTCAACTCCCACTCAACCACCCCAACCCCCACAACGTCAACTCCCACTCCACCCACCCCTCCTAACAACCGCAACCCCCACTGCACCCCCCCCCAACAGCCTCAACTCCCACACCAGCCCCCTTAAACAACTTCAACTCCCACTCCCCCCTCCCCGATAACCTCAACTCCCACTCCACCCCGTCCCCCACAACCTCAACTCACACTCCACACCTCCCAAACAGCCTCAACTCCCACTCCACCCCTCTCAACCCCAATAACCTCAACTCCCACTCTCCCCAAACCCAACAACCTCAACTCCCACTCCCCCTCCCCAACAACCTCAACTCCCACTCCACCCACGCTCCCCAACAACCTCAACTCCCACTCAACCCACCCCAAAAACCTCAACTGCCACTCCAGCACCCCGTCCAACAATCTCAACTCCCACTCCCCCCTGCCTCACAACCTCAACTCGCACTCCAATACCCCCAGCCCCAACTACCTCAACTCCCACTCCCCCCAAAACCAGCAACATCACCTCCCACTCCCACCTCCCCAACAACCTTATCTCCCACACCCACCTCCCCAACAACCACAACTCCCACTCAGCCTCCCCAACAACCTGAACTCCCCCCCCTTCCCCAACAACCTCAACTCCCACCCAGCCTCCCCAACAACCTCAACTCCCACCAGCCCTCCCCAACAACCTCAACTC
The DNA here is from genome assembly GCF_964194155.1 of Cetorhinus maximus. Taxonomy (NCBI): domain Eukaryota; kingdom Metazoa; phylum Chordata; class Chondrichthyes; order Lamniformes; family Cetorhinidae; genus Cetorhinus; species Cetorhinus maximus. Next base: position 1,493 of record NW_027598846.1, read on the forward strand.
CCACACCCGCTCCCCAACAACCTCAACTCCCACTCCACCCCCCAACCGCAACAACCTCAACTACCACTCCTCAACAACCTCAACTCCCACACCACCCTCCCCGACCCCAACAACCTCAACTCCCCCTCCAACCCCACTTCCCCAACAACCTCAACTCCAACCCCGCCCTCCGCAACCACCTCAACTTCCACTCCACCGCCTTCCCAACAACCTCAACTGCCTCTCCACCCCCCTCCCCAACAACCTCAACTCCCACTCCCCCCAAACCCAACAACCACAACTCGAACCTGCCCTCCCCAACAACCTCAATTCCAACTCCACTCCCCCTTCCAAGAATCTCAACATCCACTCCACCCCCTCTCCCAACAACCTCAACTCCCACTCCACCCCCCAATAACCTCAACTACCACTGCACCCCCACAATAACCTCAACTCTCACTCTACCCCCCCCCCAATATACTCAACTCCCACTCCACCCACCCCAACAACCTCAACTCCCACTCTACCCCCCCGCATAACCTCAACACCCACTCCACCCACCCCAACGTCAACTCCCACTAATCCTCCCCTCCTAACAACCTCAACCCCCACTCCACCCCCCTATAACTGCCTCAACTCCTACACCATCCCCCCTCCAACAACTTCAACTCCCACTCCCCCCTCCCCCACAACCTCAACTCCCACTCCACTCCCCTCCCGCACAACCTCAACTCGCACTCCACCCCTCCCCAACAACCTCAGCTCCCGCTCCAACCCCCTCCCCAACAACCTCAACTACCACTCCACCCTCGCCAACCCCAACAATCTCAACTCCCACTCCTCACAAACCCAACAACCTCAACTCACACTCCACCCTTGCCAACGATCTCAGCTCCCACCCCCCCTCCCCAACGACCTCAACTCCCACTCCACCAACCCCTCCCCCACAACATCAACTCCCACTCCACACTCCCTCCCCAACAACCTCAACTCCCACTCCCCCCTCCACAACTACCTCAACTCCAACTCCACCAACCCCTGCCCCACAACATCAACTCCCAGTCCACCCTCCCTCCTCAACAACCTCAACTCCCACTCCCCTCCACCCCAACAACCTCAACTCCCACTCCACCCTCCCTCCCCAATAACCTCAACTCCCACTCCCCCCTCCCCAACGTCAACAACCTCAACTCCCACTCCACCCCCCTCCCAACAACGTCAACTCCCACTCCAACCCCCCTCCAACAACCTCAACTCCCACTCCACCCACTCCCACAAACTCAGCTCCCACTCCAAACCCCTCCCCAACAACCTCAACTACCACTCCACCCCCGCCCACACCAACAACCTCAACTCCCTCTCCCCACAAACCCAACAACCTCAACTCACACTCCCCCCTTGCCAATGATCTCAGCTCCCAACCCCCCCTCCCCAACGACCTCAGCTCCCACTCCACCAACCCATCCCCCACAACATCAACTCCCACTCCACCCTCCCTCCCCAACAACCTCAACTCCCACTCCCCCCCTCCACAACTACCTCAACTCCCACTCCACCACCCCCTGCCCCACAACATCAACTCCCACTCCACACTCCCTCAACAACCTCAACTCACACTCCCCTCCTCCCCAACAACCTCAACTCCCACTCCACCCTCCCTCCCCAATAACCTCAACTCCCACTCCCCCCTCCCCAACGTCAACAACCTCAACTCCCACTCCAACCCCCAACCGCAACAACCTCAACTACCACTCCCCCCTCCCCAATGACCTCAACTCCCACTCCACCCTCCCTCCCCAAAAACCTCAACACCCACTTCCCACTCTCCAACCCCAAAAACCTCAACTTCCACTCCCCCCTCCCCAACCCCAACAACCTCAACTCCCACTCCCCCCTCCCCAACCCCAACAACCTCAACCCCCACTCCACCCCCTCAACCGCAACAACCTCAACTACCACTCCCCCCTCTCCAACAAACTCAGCTCCCGGTACAACCCCCTCCCAAACAACCTCAACTACTACTCCACCCTCGCCAATCCCAACAATCTCAACTCCCACTCCCCACAAACCCAACAACCTCAACTCACACTCCCCCCTTGTCAACGATCTCAGCTCCAATCCCCCCTCCCCAACGACCTCAACTGCCACTCCACCAACCCCTCCCCCACAACATCAACTCCCACTCCACCCTCCCTCCCCAACAACCTCAACTCCCACTCCCCCCTCCCCAACAACCTCAACTCCCACTCCACCACCTCGTGCCCCACAAAATCAACTCCCACTCCACCCTCCCTCCCCAACAACCGCAACTCCCACTCCCCAACCCCAACAACCTCAACTCCCACCACCCCTCCCCAACAACCTCAGCTCCCACACCCGATCCTCAACAACCTCAACTCCCACTCCACCCCCCAACCGCAACAACCTCAACTACCACAACCCCACTCCCCAACAACCTCAACTCCCACTCCACCCGCCCCAAACCCAACAACCTCAAATCCCAATCCACTCTCCATCCTCAACAACCTCAACTCCCACTCCCCCCTCCCCAACAACCTCAACTCCCACTCCCTCCAAACCCAACAAATTCAACTCCCACTCCCTCCTCCCCAACAACCTCAACTCCCACCTGCCCTCCCCAACAACCTCAACTCCCACCCCCCTCCCCCACAACCTCAACTCCCACTCCACCACTCTCCAACACCCTCAACACCACTCCCCCCAAACCCAACAACCATAACTCGAACCTGCCCTCCCCAACAACCTCAACTCCAACTCCACTCCCCCTTCCAAGAACCTCAACATCCACTCCACCCCCTCTCCCAACAACCTCAACTCCCTCTCCACCGCCCCAATAACCTCAACTCCCACTCCACCCCCCAATAACCTCAACTCCCACTGCACCCCCATAATAACCTCAACTCTCACTCTAACCCCCCCCAACATCCTGAACTCCCACTCCACCCACCCCAACAACCTCAACTCCCACTTCCCGCTCCCCAACAACCTCAACTCCAACTCCACCCTCCCTCCCCAACAACCTCAACTCCCCCTCCACCCCCATTTCCCCAACAACCTCAACTCCAACCCTGCCCTCACCAGCCACCTCAAATCCCTCTCCACCCCCTCCCAACAACCTCAACTCCCACACCACCCTCCCCAACCCCAACAACCTCAACTCCCCCTCCAACCCCACTTCCCCAACAACCTCAACTCCAACCCCGCCCTCCGCAACCACCTCAACTCCCACTCCACCGCCTTCCCAACAACCTCAACTGCCTCTCCACCCCCCTCCCCAACAACCTCAACTCCCACTCCCCCCTCCCCTATCCCAACAAGCTCAACTCCCACTCCACCCTCCCTCCCCAACAACCTCAACTCCCACACCACCCTCCCCAACCCCAACAACCTCAACTCCCCCTCCAACCCCACTTACCCAACAACCTCAACTCCAACCCCGCCCTCCGCAACCACAACTCCCACTCCACCGCCTTCCCAACAACCTCAACTCCCTCTCCACCCCCCTCCCCAACAACCTCAACTCCCACCCCGCCCTCCCAACAACCTCAACTTCAACTCCCACTCACTCCACCCCAACAAACTCAACTCCCACTCCCCCCTCCCCAATCCCAACAACCTCAACTCCCACTCCACCCTCCCTCAACAACATCAACTCCCACGCCCCCCAAACCCAACAACTTCAACTCCCACTCCCTCCTCCCCAACAACCTCAACTCCCACCTGCCCTCCCCAACAACCTCAACTCCCACCCCCCTCCCAAACAACCTTAACTCCCACTCCACCCTCCCTCCCCAAAAACCTCAACTCCCACCAACCACTCCCCAACAACCTCAACTGCCACTCCAGCACCTACTCCCCCACAACAACAACTCCCACTCCACCCCCCTCCCAACAACGTCAACTCCCACTCCAACCCCCCTCCAACAACCTCAACTCCCACTCCACCCACTCCCACAAACTCAGCTCCCACTCCAAACCCCTCCCCAACAACCTCAACTACCACTCCACCCCCGCCCACACCAACAACCTCAACTCCCACTCCCCACAAACCCAACAACCTCAACTCACACTCCCCCCTTGCCAATGATCTCAGCTCCCAACCCCCCCTCCCCAACGACCTCAGCTCCCACTCCACCAACCCATCCCCCACAACATCAACTCCCACTCCACCCTCCCTCCCCAACAACCTCAACTCCCACTCCACCACCCCCTGCCCCACAACATCAACTCCCACTCCACACTCCCTCCTCAACAACCTCAACTCACACTCCCCTCCTCCCCAACAACCTCAACTCCCCTCCATCGTCCCTCCCCAACAACCTCAACTCCCACTCCACCCTCCCTCCACAACTACCTCAACTCCCACTCCACCACCCCCTGCCCCACAACATCAACTCCCACTCCACACTCCCTCCTCAACAACCTCAACTCACACTCCCCTCCTCCCCAACAACCTCAACTCCCCTCCATCGTCCCTCCCCAACAACCTCAACTCCCACTCCACCCTCCCTCCCCAATAACCTCAACTCCCACTCCCCCCTCCCCAACGTCAACAACCTCAACTCCCACTCCAACCCCCAACCGCAACAACCTCAACTACCACTCCCCCCTCCCCAATGACCTCAACTCCCACTCCACCCTCCCTCCCCAAAAACCTCAACACCCACTTCCCACTCTCCAACCCCAAAAACCTCAACTTCCACTCCCCCCTCCCCAACCCCAACAACCTCAACTCCCACTCCCCCCTCCCCAACCCCAACAACCTCAACCCCCACTCCACCCCCTCAACCGCAACAACCTCAACTACCACTCCCCCCTCCCCAACAAATTCAGCTCCCGGTACAACCCCCTCCCAAACAACCTCAACTACTACTCCACCCTCGCCAATCCCAACAATCTCAACTCCCACTCCCCACAAACCCAACAACCTCAACTCACACTCCCCCCTTGTCAACGATCTCAGCTCCAATCCCCCCTCCCCAACGACCTCAACTGCCACTCCACCAACCCCTCCCCCACAACATCAACTCCCACTCCACCCTCCCTCCCCAACAACCTCAACTCCCACTCCCCCCTCCCCAACAACCTCAACTCCCACTCCACCACCTCGTGCCCCACAAAATCAACTCCCACTCCACTCTCCCTCCCCAACAACCGCAACTCCCACTCCCCCCTCCCCAACAACCTCAACTCCCACCACCCCTCCCCAACTTCCTCAGCTCCCACACCCGATCCTCAACAACCTCAACTCCCACTCCACCCCCCAACCGCAACAACCTCAACTACCACAACCCCACTCCCCAACAACCTCAACTCCCACTCCACCCGCCCCAAACCCAACAACCTCAAATCCCAATCCACTCTCCATCCTCAACAACCTCAACTCCCACTCCCCCCTCGCCAACAACCTCAACTCCCACTCCCTCCAAACCCAACAAATTCAACTCCCACTCCCTCCTCCCCAACAACCTCAACTCCCACCTGCCCTCCCCAACAACCTCAACTCCCACCCCGCTCCCCAACAACCTCAACTCCCACTCCACCCGCCCCAAACCCAACAACCTCAAATCCCAATCCACTCTCCATCCTCAACAACCTCAACTCCCACTCCCCCCTCGCCAACAACCTCAACTCCCACTCCCTCCAAACCCAACAAATTCAACTCCCACTCCCTCCTCCCCAACAACCACAACTCGAACCTGCCCTCCCCAACAACCTCAACTCCAACTCCACTCCCCCTTCCAAGAACCTCAACATCCACTCCACCCCCTCTCCCAACAACCTCAACTCCCACTCCACCGCCCCAACAACCTCAACTCCCACTCCACCCCCCAATAACCTCAACTCCCACTGCACCCCCATAATAACCTCAACTCTCACTCTAACCCCCCCCAATATCCTGAACTCCCACTCCACCCACCCCAACAACCTCAACTCCCACTCCCCGCTCCCCAACAACCTCAACTCCAACTCCACCCTCCCTCCCCAACAACCTCAACTCCCCCTCCACCCCCACTTCCCCAACAACCTCAACTCCAACCCTGCCCTCACCAGCCACCTCAAATCCCTCTCCACCCACTCCCAACAACCTCAACTCCCACTCCCCCCTCCCCAACCACCTCAACTCCCACTCCACCCAGGCCTCCACAACATCAACTCGCACTCCACCCCCCTCCCAACAACCTCAACTCCCACACCACCCCCACCAGCAACTTCAACTCCCACTCCCCCCTCCCCCACCACCTCAACACCCACTCCACCCCCGTCCTCCATAACATCAACTCGCACTCCATCCCTCCCCAACAGCCTCAACTCCCACTCCACCCCTCTCAACCTCAACAACCGCAACTCCCACTCCACGCTCACCAACAACCTGAACTCCCACTGCCCTCCCCTACAACCTCAACTCCCACCACCCCCTCCCCAACAACCTCAACTCCCACCACCCTTCCCCAACAACGTCAACTCCCACAGCCGCTCCCCAACAACCTCAACTCCAACTCCACCCCCCAAACGCAACAACCTCAACTACCACTCCCCCCTCCCCAACAACCTCAACTCCCACTCCACCCTCGCCAACCGCAACAACCTCAACTCCCAATCCACCCTCCCTCCTCAACAACCTCAACTCCCACTCCCCGCTCCCCAACAACCTCAACTCCCACTCCACCCTCCCTCCCCAACATCCTCAACTCCCCCTCCACCCCCACTTCCCCAACAACCTCAACTCCAACCCCTCCCTCCCCAACTACCTCAAATCCCTCTCCACCCCCTCCCAACAACCTCAACTCCCACTTCCCCTCCCCAACCACCTCAACTCCCACTCCCCTCTCCCCAACCACCTCAACTCCAACGCCACCGCCCTCCCAAGAACCTCAACACCCAACCCACCCCCTTTCCCAACACACTCAACTCCCAGTCCAACCCCCTCCCCAACAACCTCAATTCCCACTCCACCGACCCAACAACCACAACTCCCACTCCACCCACCCAATAACCTCAACTCCCACTGCACCCACCCCAACAACCTCAACTCCCACTCCACTAACCCATCCCCCACAATGTCAACTCCCACTCCACCCCCCTCCGAACAACCTCAACCCCCATGCCAGCCCCCTCTCTATCAACCTCAACTCCCACACCAACTCCCTCCATCAAATTCAACTCCCACTGCCCCCTCCCCACCACCTCAATTCTCACTCCACCCCCGTCCCCTACAACATCAACTCGCACTGCACCCCTCCCCAAAAGCCTCAACTCCCACTCCACCCCTCTCAACCCCAACAACCTCAACTCCCACTCCCCGCAAACCCAACAATATCAACTCCCACTGCCCTCTCCCCAACAACCTCAACTGCCACCCCCCCTCCCAAACAACCTCAACTCCCACCACCTCTCCCAACAACCTCAACTCCCACTCCCCCCTCCCCAATCCCAACAACCTCAACTCCCACTCCACCCTCCCTCCCCAACAACCTCAACTCCCACCGCCCCTCCCCAACAACCTCAAGTCCCACTCCACCACTCCCCAACAACCTCAACTTCACTCCCCCCAAACCCAACAACCACAACTCGAACCCCCCCTCCCCAACCTCAACTCCAACTCCACTCCCCCTCCAAAGAACCTCAACACCCACTCCACACACTCCCAACAACCTCAACTCCCACTCCACCGTCCCAACAACCTCAACTCCCACTTCCCCTCCCCAACCACCTCAACTCCCACTCCCCTCTCCCCAACCACCTCAACTCCAACGCCACCGCCCTCCCAAGAACCTCAACACCCAACCCACCCCCTTTCCCAACACACTCAACTCCCAGTCCAACCCCCTCCCCAACAACCTCAATTCCCACTCCACCGACCCAACAACCACAACTCCCACTCCACCCACCCAATAACCTCAACTCCCACTGCACCCACCCCAACAACCTCAACTCCCACTCCACTAACCCATCCCCCACAATGTCAACTCCCACTCCACCCCCCTCCGAACAACCTCAACCCCCATGCCAGCCCCCTCTCTATCAACCTCAACTCCCACACCAACTCCCTCCATCAAATTCAACTCCCACTGCCCCCTCCCCACCACCTCAATTCTCACTCCACCCCCGTCCCCTACAACATCAACTCGCACTGCACCCCTCCCCAAAAGCCTCAACTCCCACTCCACCCCTCTCAACCCCAACAACCTCAACTCCCACTCCCCGCAAACCCAACAATATCAACTCCCACTGCCCTCTCCCCAACAACCTCAACTGCCACCCCCCCTCCCAAACAACCTCAACTCCCACCACCTCTCCCAACAACCTCAACTCCCACTCCCCCCTCCCCAATCCCAACAACCTCAACTCCCACTCCACCCTCCCTCCCCAACAACCTCAACTCCCACCGCCCCTCCCCAACAACCTCAAGTCCCACTCCACCACTCCCCAACAACCTCAACTTCACTCCCCCCAAACCCAACAACCACAACTCGAACCCCCCCTCCCCAACCTCAACTCCAACTCCACTCCCCCTCCAAAGAACCTCAACACCCACTCCACACACTCCCAACAACCTCAACTCCCACTCCACCGTCCCAACAACCTCAACTCCCACTTCCCCTCCCCAACCACCTCAACTCCCACTCCCCTCTCCCCAACCACCTCAACTCCAACGCCACCGCCCTCCCAAGAACCTCAACACCCAACCCACCCCCTTTCCCAACACACTCAACTCCCAGTCCAACCCCCTCCCCAACAACCTCAATTCCCACTCCACCGACCCAACAACCACAACTCCCACTCCACCCACCCAATAACCTCAACTCCCACTGCACCCACCCCAACAACCTCAACTCCCACTCCACTAACCCATCCCCCACAATGTCAACTCCCACTCCACCCCCCTCCGAACAACCTCAACCCCCATGCCAGCCCCCTCTCTATCAACCTCAACTCCCACACCAACTCCCTCCATCAAATTCAACTCCCACTGCCCCCTCCCCACCACCTCAATTCTCACTCCACCCCCGTCCCCTACAACATCAACTCGCACTGCACCCCTCCCCAAAAGCCTCAACTCCCACTCCACCCCTCTCAACCCCAACAACCTCAACTCCCACTCCCCGCAAACCCAACAATATCAACTCCCACTGCCCTCTCCCCAACAACCTCAACTGCCACCCCCCCTCCCAAACAACCTCAACTCCCACCACCTCTCCCAACAACCTCAACTCCCACTCCCCCCTCCCCAATCCCAACAACCTCAACTCCCACTCCACCCTCCCTCCCCAACAACCTCAACTCCCACCGCCCCTCCCCAACAACCTCAAGTCCCACTCCACCACTCCCCAACAACCTCAACTTCACTCCCCCCAAACCCAACAACCACAACTCGAACCCCCCCTCCCCAACCTCAACTCCAACTCCACTCCCCCTCCAAAGAACCTCAACACCCACTCCACACACTCCCAACAACCTCAACTCCCACTCCACCGTCCCAACAACCTCAACTCCCACTTCCCCTCCCCAACCACCTCAACTCCCACTCCCCTCTCCCCAACCACCTCAACTCCAACGCCACCGCCCTCCCAAGAACCTCAACACCCAACCCACCCCCTTTCCCAACACACTCAACTCCCAGTCCAACCCCCTCCCCAACAACCTCAATTCCCACTCCACCGACCCAACAACCACAACTCCCACTCCACCCACCCAATAACCTCAACTCCCACTGCACCCACCCCAACAACCTCAACTCCCACTCCACTAACCCATCCCCCACAATGTCAACTCCCACTCCACCCCCCTCCGAACAACCTCAACCCCCATGCCAGCCCCCTCTCTATCAACCTCAACTCCCACACCAACTCCCTCCATCAAATTCAACTCCCACTGCCCCCTCCCCACCACCTCAATTCTCACTCCACCCCCGTCCCCTACAACATCAACTCGCACTGCACCCCTCCCCAAAAGCCTCAACTCCCACTCCACCCCTCTCAACCCCAACAACCTCAACTCCCACTCCCCGCAAACCCAACAATATCAACTCCCACTGCCCTCTCCCCAACAACCTCAACTGCCACCCCCCCTCCCAAACAACCTCAACTCCCACCACCTCTCCCAACAACCTCAACTCCCACTCCCCCCTCCCCAATCCCAACAACCTCAACTCCCACTCCACCCTCCCTCCCCAACAACCTCAACTCCCACCGCCCCTCCCCAACAACCTCAAGTCCCACTCCACCACTCCCCAACAACCTCAACTTCACTCCCCCCAAACCCAACAACCACAACTCGAACCCCCCCTCCCCAACCTCAACTCCAACTCCACTCCCCCTCCAAAGAACCTCAACACCCACTCCACACACTCCCAACAACCTCAACTCCCACTCCACCGTCCCAACAACCTCAACTCCCACTTCCCCTCCCCAACCACCTCAACTCCCACTCCCCTCTCCCCAACCACCTCAACTCCAACGCCACCGCCCTCCCAAGAACCTCAACACCCAACCCACCCCCTTTCCCAACACACTCAACTCCCAGTCCAACCCCCTCCCCAACAACCTCAATTCCCACTCCACCGACCCAACAACCACAACTCCCACTCCACCCACCCAATAACCTCAACTCCCACTGCACCCACCCCAACAACCTCAACTCCCACTCCACTAACCCATCCCCCACAATGTCAACTCCCACTCCACCCCCCTCCGAACAACCTCAACCCCCATGCCAGCCCCCTCTCTATCAACCTCAACTCCCACACCAACTCCCTCCATCAAATTCAACTCCCACTGCCCCCTCCCCACCACCTCAATTCTCACTCCACCCCCGTCCCCTACAACATCAACTCGCACTGCACCCCTCCCCAAAAGCCTCAACTCCCACTCCACCCCTCTCAACCCCAACAACCTCAACTCCCACTCCCCGCAAACCCAACAATATCAACTCCCACTGCCCTCTCCCCAACAACCTCAACTGCCACCCCCCCTCCCAAACAACCTCAACTCCCACCACCTCTCCCAACAACCTCAACTCCCACTCCCCCCTCCCCAATCCCAACAACCTCAACTCCCACTCCACCCTCCCTCCCCAACAACCTCAACTCCCACCGCCCCTCCCCAACAACCTCAAGTCCCACTCCACCACTCCCCAACAACCTCAACTTCACTCCCCCCAAACCCAACAACCACAACTCGAACCCCCCCTCCCCAACCTCAACTCCAACTCCACTCCCCCTCCAAAGAACCTCAACACCCACTCCACACACTCCCAACAACCTCAACTCCCACTCCACCGCCCCAACAACCTCAACTCCCACTCCACCGCCCCAACAACCTCAACTCCCACTCCACCCCCCCCAATAACCTCAACTCCCACTCGACCCCCACAATAACTTCAACTCTCACTCTAGCCCCCCAATAACCTCAACTCCCACTCCACCCACCCCAACAACCTCAATTCCCACTCCACCCCCCCTCCTAATAACCTCAACCCCCACTCCACCCCCCCTCTAACTGCCTCAACTCCTACACCATCCCCGCCTCCAACAACTTCAACTCCCACTCCCCCCTCCCCCACAACCTCAACTCCCACTCCACCCCCGTCCCCCACAACCTCAACTCGCACTCCACCCCTCCCCAACAATCTCAGCTCCCGGTCCAACCCCCTCCCCAACAACCTCAACTACCACTCTCCCCAAACCCAACAACCTCAACTCCCACTCCCGCCCCCCCCAACAACCGCAACTCCCACTCCACTCTCCCTCCCCCACAACAACAACTCCCACTGCACCCCACTCCCAACAACGTCAACTCCCACTCCAACCCCCTTTCAACAACCTCAACTCCCACTCCCCCCTCCCCCACAACCTCAACTCCCACTCCAACCCCCCCCAGCCCCAACTACCTCAACTCCCACTCCCCCCAAAACCAACAACCTCACCTCCCACTTCCCCCTCCCCAACAACCTTATCTCCCACACCCCCCTCCCCAACAACCACAACTCCCAGCCAGCCTCCCCAACAACCTCAACTCCCCCCCTTCCCCAACAACCTCAACTCCCACCCAGCCTCCCCAACAACCTCAACTCCCCCCTCCCCGACAACCTCAACTCTGCCTCCCAACAACCTCAACTCCCACTCCACCCTCTCCCCAACAACCTCAATTCCCACCCCCTCACTGCCCAACAACCTCAACTCCCTCTCCACAACGCCAACCCCAACAACCTCAACTCCCTCTCCCCCCTCCCCAACAGCCTCAACTCCCACTCAGCCCCCCCAACAACCTCAACTCCCTCTCAGCCCCGACCTCAACTCCGTCTCCAACCCCTCTCCCACAACGTCAACTCCCACTCCACCCCTCTGCAACAATCTCAACTCCCATTCCACCCATCCCCAACAACCTCAACTCCCCGTCCCCCAAAACCCAACAACCACAAGTCGAACTCCCCCCTCCCCAACAACCTCAACTCCCAACCCCCCTCCCCAACAACCTCAACTCCCAACCCCCTCCCCAACAACCACAACTCCCAACCCCCCTCCCCCACAACCTCAACTCCGACTCCACCCTCGCTCCCCAACAATCTCAACGCCCACTCACCCGTCCCCAACCACCTCAACTCCCACTCCCCCCTTTCCCCCACCACCTCAATTCCCACTCCCCTCTCCGCAACCACCTCAACTCCAACGCCAACCCACCTCCCAAGAATCTCAACACCCACTCCAAACCCTCTCCCAACAACCTCAACTACCACTCCAACCCCCTCCCCAACAACCTCAATTCCCACTCCATCGACCCAACAACCTCAACTCCCACCCCGCCTACCCAACAACCTGAACTCCCACCCCACCCACCCCAACAACCGCAATTCCCACTCCACCCCCCCAATAACCTCAACACCCGCTCCACCCACCCCAACAACCTCAACTCCGACTCCACCAACCCGTACCCCACAATGTCAACTCCCACTCCACACCCCTCCCAACAACCTCAACACCCATGCCAGCCCCCCCTCTATCAACCTAAACTCCCACACCACCCCCCTCCGTCAACTTCAACTCCCACTCCCGCCTCCCCCACCACCTCACTTCCCACTCCACCCCCGTCCTCCACAACATCAACTCGCACTCCACCCCTCCCCAACAGCCTCAACTCCCACTCCACCCCTCTCAACCCCAACAACCTCAACTCCCACTCCACGCTCACCAACAACCTGAACTCCCACCTGCCCTCCCCTACAACCTCAACTCCCACCACCCCTTCCCCAAAAACCTCAACTCCAATCACCCCTCCCCAACAACCTCAACTCCCACACCCGCTCCCCAACAACCTCAACTCCAACTCCACCCCCCAACCGCAACAACCTCAACTACCACTCCCCCCTCCCCATCAACCTTAACTCCCACTCCACCCTCGCCAACCCCAACAAACTCAACTCGCAAACCACACTCCCTCAACAACCTCAACTCCCACTCCCCCCCTCACCAACAACCTCAACTCCCACTCCCCACTCCCCAACAATCTCAACTCCCACTCCACCCCTCCCCAACAACCTCAACTCCCACCCAGCCTCCCCAACCACCTCAACTCCCCCCCCCTCCCCAACAACCTCAACTCACCCCCCAACAACCTCAACGCCCACTCCACCCTCTCCCCAACAACCTCAACAGCCACCCCCTCACTGCCCAACAACCTCAACTCCCTCTCCGCAACGCCAACCCCAACAACCTCAACTCCCTCACCCCCCTCCCCAACAGCCTCAACTCCCACGCAGCCACCCCCAACAACCTCAACTCCCTCTCAGCCCCAACTGCATCTCCGACTCCAACCCCTCTCCCACAACCTCAACTCCCACTCCATCCCTCCCCAACAATCTCAACTCCCAATCCACCCCTCTCCCACAACCTCAACTCCCACTCCATCCCTCCCCAACAATCTCAACTCCCACTCCACCCCTCCCCAACAACCTCAACTCCCACTCCCCCAAATCCCAACAACCACAACTCGATCTCCCCCCTCCCCAACAACCTGAACTCCCAACCCCCCTCCCCAACAAGCTGAACTCCGACTCCACCCTCGCTCTCCAACAATCTCAACGCCCACTCCCCCGTCCCCAACCACCTGAACTCCCACACCCCCCATTCACCAACCACCTCAATTCCCACTCCCCCCTCCCCAACCACCTCAACTCCAATGCCAACACACCTCCAAAGAATCTCAACACCCACTCCACTCCCTCTCCCAACAACCTCAACTCCCACTCCAACCCCCTCCCCAACAACCTCAATTCCCACTGCACCGACCCAACAACCTCAACTCTCACCCCACCCACCCAATAACCTGAACTCCCACCCCACCCACCCCAACAACCGCAATTCCCACGCCACCCCCACAATAACCTCAACTCCCACTCCACCCACCCCAACGACCTAAACTCCCACTCCACCAACCCGTAACCCACAATGTCAACTCCCACTAAACATCCCTCCCAACAACCTCAACCCCCATGCCAGCGCCCCCTCTATCAACCTCAACTCCCGCACCACCCCCCTCCATCAACTTCAACTCCCACTCCCCCGTCCCCCACCACCTCAACTCCCACACCACCCCCGTCCTCCACAACATCAACTCGCACTCCACCCCTCCCCAACACCCTCAACTCCCACTCCACCCGTCACAACCCCAACACCTTCAACTCCCACTCCACGCTCACCAACAACCTGAACTCCCACCTGCCCTCCCCTACAACCTCAACTCCCACCACCCCTTCCCCAACAACTTCAACTCCCACCACACCTCCCCAACAGCCTCAGCCCCAACTCCACCCCCCAACCGCAACAAACTCAACTACCACTCCCCCCTCCCCAACAACCTCAACTCCCAGTCCACCCTTGCCAACCCCAACAACCTCAACTCCCACTCCACCCTCCCTCCTCATCAACCTCAACTCCAACCCCGCCCTCCCCAACCACCTCAAATCCCTCTCCACCCCCTCCCAACAACCTCAACTCCCACTCCCCCCTCCCCGACCATCTCAACTCCCACTCCACCCCCGTCCTCCACAACATCAACTTGCACTCCACCCCCCTCCCAACAACCTCAACTCCCATGCCAGCACCCCGTCTATCAACCTCAACTCCCACACCACCCCACTCCATCAACTTCAACTCCCACTCCCCCCTCCCCCACCACCTCAAGTCCCACACCACCCCTGTCCTCCACAACATCAACTCGCACTCCACCCCTCCCTAACAACCTCAACTCCTACTGCACCCCTCTCAACCCCAACAACCTCAACTCCCACTCCACGCTCACCAACAACCTGAACTCCCACCTGCCCTCCCCTACAACCTCAACTCCCACCACCCCCTCCCCAACAACCTCAAATCCCACCACCCCTCCCCAACAACCTCAACTCCCACACCCGCTCCCCAACAACCTCAACTCCAACTCCACCCCCCAACCGCAACAACCTCAACAACCACCCCCCCTCCCCAACAACCTCAACTCCCACTCCACCCTCGCCAACCCCAACAACCACAACTCCCAATCGACCCTCCCTCCTCAACAATCTCAACTCCCACTCCCCCCCTCGCCAACAACCTCAACTCCCACTCCCCGCTCCCCAACAACCTCAACTCCCACTCCAACCTCCCTCCCCAACAACCTCAACTCCCCCTCCACTCCCACTTCGCCAAAAACCTCAACTCCAACCCCGCCCTCCCCAACCACCTCAAATCCCTCTCCACCCCCTCCCAACAACCTCAACTCCCACTCCCCCCTCCCCAACCACCTCAACTCCCACTCCCCTCTCCCCAACCACCTCAACTCCAACGCAACCCCCCTCCCAACAACCTCAACACCCACTCCACCCCCTCTCCCAAGAACCTCAACTCCCATCCAACCTCCTCCCCAACAAACTCAATTCCCACTCCACCGCTCCAACAACCTCAACTCCCGCACCAGCCACCCAATAACCTCAACTCCCACTCCACCCACCCCAACAACCTCAACTCCCACTCCACCAACCCATCCCCCACAATGTCAACTCCCACTCCACCCCGCTCCGAACAACCTCAACCCCTATGCCAGCCCCCCATCTATCAACCTCAACTCCCACACCAACCCCCTCCATCAAATTCAACTCGCACTCCCCCCTCCCCCACCACCTCAACTCCCACTCCACCCCCGTCCCCCACAACATCAACTCGCACTGCACCCCTCACCAACAGCCTCAAGTCCCACTCCACCACTCTCAACCCCAACAACCTAAACTCCCACTCCCCGCAAACCCAACAACTTCAACTCCCACTCCCCTCTCCCCAACAACCTCAAATGCCACGCCCCTCCCCAACAACCTCAACTCTCACCACCCCTCCCCAACAACCTCAACTCCCCCCCTTCCCCAACAACCTCAAATCCCACACAGCCTCCCCAACAACCTCAACTCCCCCCTCCCCAACAACCTCAACTCCACTCCCAACAACCTCAACTCCCACTCCAACCTCTCCCCAACAACCTCAACTCATAACCCCTCCCTGCCCAACAACCTCAACACCCTCTCCGCAACGCCACCCCCAACAACCTAAACAACAACTCCCCCCGCCCCAACAACCTCAACTCTCACTCCAAACTCGCCAACCCCAACAACCTCAACTCCCAATCCACCCTCCCTCAACAACCTCAACTCCCACTCCCCCCTTGCCAACAACCTCAACTCCCACTCCCCGCTCCCTAACAACCTCAACTCCCACTTCACCCTCCATCCCCAAAAACCTCAACTCCCCCTCCACCCCCACGTCCCCAACAACCTCAACTCCAACCCCGCCCTCCCCAACCACCTCAAATCCCTCTCCACACCCTCCCAACAACCTCAACTCCCACTCCCCCCTCCACAACCACCTCAACTCCAACTCCCCTCTCCCCAACCACCTCAACTCCAAAGCCACCCCCATCCCAAGAATCTCAACACCCACTCCTCCCCCTCTCCCAACAACCTCAACTCCCAGCCCAACCCCCTCCCCAACAACCATAATTCCCACTCCACCGCTGCAACAACCTCAACTCCCACTCCACCCATCCAATAACCTCAACTCCCACTCCACCCACCCCAACAACCTCAACTCCCACTCCACCAACCCATCCCCCACAATGTCAACTCCCACTCCACCCCGCTCCGAACAACCTCAACCCCCATGCCAGCCCCCCTCTATCAAACTCAACTCCCACACCAACCCCTTCCATAAAAATCAACTCCCACTCCCCCCTCCCACACCACCTCATCTCCAACTCCACCCCCGTACCCCACAACATCAAATCGCACTGCACCCCTCCCCAACAGCCTCAACTCCCACTCCACCACTCTCAACCCCAACAACCTCAACTCCCACTCCCCGCAAACCAAACAACTTCAACTCCCACTCCCCTCTCCCCAACAACCTCAACTGCCACCAAACCTCCCCAACAACCTCAACTCCCACAACCCCTCCCCAACAACCTCAACTCCCACACCCGCTCCACAACAACCTCAACTCCCACTCCCTCTTCCCAACAACCTCTTCTCCCACTCCACCCAACTCCCAACAACGTCAACTACCACTCCAACCCCCCTCCAACAAACTCAACTCCCACTCCCCCCTCCCCCACAACCTCAAATCCCACTCCAACACCCCCAGCACCAACTACCTCAACTCCCACTCCCCCCAAACCCAACAACCACACCTCCCAATCCCCCCTCCCCAACAACTTCAACTCCCACTCCCCCCTCCCCAACAACCTGAACTCCCACCTGCCCTCCCCAACAACCTCAACTGCCAAACCCCCTCCCCAACAACCTCAACTCCCACCACCCCACCCCAACAACCTCAACTGCCACTCCAGCAGCTTCTCCCCCACAACAACAACTCCCACTGCACACAACTCCCAACAACCTCACCTCCCAGTCCCCCCTCCCCAACAACCTTATCTCCCACACCCTCCTCCCCAACAACCACAACTCACACCCAGCCTACCCAACAACCTCAACTCCCCCCCTTCCCCAACAACCTCAAATCCCACCCAGCCTCTCCAACAACCTCAACTCTACCCTCCCCAACAACCTCAACTCCCCCCCCCCCAACAACCTCAACTCCCACTCCACCCTCTCCCCAACAACCTCAACTCCCACCTCCTCCCTGCACAACAACCTCAACTCCCTCTCCGCAACGCCACCCTCAACAACCTCAACTCCATCTCCCCCTCCCCAACAGCCTCAACTCCCACTCAGCCCCCCCCCCCAACAACCTCAACTCCCTCTCAGCCCAATCTCAACTCCGACTCCAACCCCTCTCCCACAACCTCAACTCCCTCTCCAGAGCTCCCCAACAATCTCAACACCCACTCCACCCCTCTCCAACAAACTCAACTCCCACCCAGCCTCCCCAATCACCTCAACTCCCCCCCGTCCCCAACAACCTCAACTCAACCCCCCAAAAACCTCAACTCCCACTCCACCCTCTCCCCAACAACCTCAACTCCCACCCCCTTCCTGCCCAACAACCTCAACTCCCTCTCCGCTACGCCAAACCCAACAACCTCAACGCCCTCAACCCCCTCCCCAACAGCCTTAACTCCCACTCAGCCCCCCAACAACCTCAACGCCCTCTCAGCCCCAACCTCATCTCCGACTCCAACCCCTCTCCCACAACCTCAACTCCCACTCCATCCCTCCCCAACAATCTCAACTCCCACTCCACCCCTCCCCAACAACCTCAACTCCCACTCCCCCAAAACCCAACAACCACAACTCGATCTCCCCCCTCCCCAATGACCTCAACTCCGACTCCACCCTCGCTCCCCAACAATCTCAACGCCCACTCCCCCGTCCCCAACCACCTGAACTCCCACTCCCCACTTCCCCAACCACGTCAATTCCCACACCCCTCTCCCCAACCACCTCAACTCCAACGCCAACCCACCTCCCAAGAATCTCAACACCCACTCCACCCCCTCTCCCAACAACCTCAACTCCCAGTCCAACCCCCTCCCCAACAACCTCAATTCCCACTCCACCGTCCCAACAACCTCAACTCCCACTCCACCCACCCAATAACCTCAACTCCCACTCCACCCACCCCAACAACCTCAACTCCCACTCCACCAACACATCCCCCACAATGTAAACTCCCACTCCACACCCCTCCCAACAACCTCAACCCCCATGCCAGCTCCCCCTCCAGCAACCTCAACTCCCACACCACCCCCCTCCATCAACTTCAACTCCCACTCCACCCCCGTCCTCCACAATATCAACTCGCACTCCACCCCACCCCAACAGCCTCAACTCCCACTCCACCCCTCTCAACCCCAACAACCTCAACTCCCACGCCACGCTCACCAACAACCTGAACTCCCACCTGCCCTCCCCTACAACCTCAACTTCCACCACCACTTCCCCAACAACCTCAACTCCCACCACACCTCCCCAACAACCTCAACTCCCACACCCGCTCCCCAACCACCTCAAATGCCTCTGCACCCCCTCCCAACAACCTCAACTCCCACTCCCCACTCCCCAACCACCTCAACTCCCACTCCACCCTCGCCAACCCCAACAACCACAACGCCCAATCCACCCTCCCTCCTCAACAACCTCAACTCCCACTCCCCCCTCGCCAACAACCTCAACTCCCACTCCCCACTCCCCAACAACCTCAACTCCCACTCCAACCTCCCTCCCCAACAACCTCAAATCCCCCTCCACCCCCACTTCCCCAAAATCCTCAACTCCAACCCCGCCCTCCCCAACCACCTCAAATCCCTCTCCACCCCCTCACAACAACCTCAACTCCCACTCCCCTCTCCCCAACCACCTCAACTCCAATGCAACCCCCCTCCCAACAACCTCAACACCCATTCCACCCCCTCCCCCAACAACCTCAACTCCCAGTCCAACCCCCTCCCCAACAACCTCAATTCCCACTCCACCGCTCCAACAACCTCAACGCCCACTCCAGCCACCCAATAACCTCAACTCCCACTCCTCCCACCCCAACAACCTCAACTCCCACTCCACCAACCCATCCCCCACAATGTCAACTCCCACTCCACACCCCTCCGAACAACCTCAACCCCCATGCCAGCCCCCCTCTATCAACCTCAACTCCCACACCAACCCCCTCCATCAAATTCAACTCCCACTCCCCCCTCCCCACCACCTCAACTCCCACTCCACCCCCGTCCCCCACAACATCAACTCGCACTGCACCCCTCCCCAACAGCCTCAACTCCCACTCCACTACTCTCAACCCCAACAACCTCAACTCCCACTCCCCACAAAC
The DNA here is from genome assembly GCF_964194155.1 of Cetorhinus maximus. Taxonomy (NCBI): domain Eukaryota; kingdom Metazoa; phylum Chordata; class Chondrichthyes; order Lamniformes; family Cetorhinidae; genus Cetorhinus; species Cetorhinus maximus. Next base: position 21,795 of record NW_027598846.1, read on the forward strand.
CCAACAACTTCAACTCCCACTCCCCTCTCCCCAACAACCTCAACTGCCACCCCCCCTCCCCAACAACCTCAACTCCCACCACCCCTCCCCAACAACCTCAACTCCCACACCCACTCCCCAACAACCTCAACTCCCACTCCCCCTGCCCCCACAACCTCAACCCACACTCCAACACCTCCAGCCCCAACTACCACAACTCCCACTCCCCCCAAACCCAACAACCACACCTCCCACTTCCCCCTCCCCAACAACCTGAACTCCCACCTGCCCTCCCCAACAACCTCAACTGCCAACCCCCCTCCCCAACAACCTCAACTCCCACCACCCCACCCCAACAACCTCAACTGCCACTCCAGCACCCCCTCCGCCACAACAACAACTCCCACTGCATCCAACTCCCAACAACCTCACCTCCCACTCCCCCCTCCCCAACAAACCTATCTCCCACACCCCCCTCCCCAACAACCACAACTCCCTCCCATCTCCCCGACAACCTCAACTCCCCCCCTTCCCCAACAAGCTCAAATCCCAGCCAGCCTCCCCAACAACCTCAACTCCCCCCACCCCAACAACCTCAACTCGCCCCCCAACAACCTCACCTCCCACTCCACCCTCTCCCCAACAAGCTCATCTCCCACCCCCTCCCTGCCCAACAACCTCAACTCCCTCTCCGCAATGCCACCCCCAACAACCTCAACTCCATCTCCCCCTCCCCAACAGCCTCAACTCCCACTCAGCCCCACCAACAACCTCAATTCCCTCTCAGCCCCAATCTCAACTCCGACTCCAACCCCTCTCCCACAACCTCAACTCCCACTCCAGCGCTCCCCAACAATCTCAACTCCCACTCCACCCCTCCCCAACAACCTCAACTCCCACCCAGCCTCCCCAACAACCTCAACTCCCCCCCTCCCCAACAACCTCAACTCACCCCCCCAAAAACCTCAACTCTCACTCCACTCTCTCCAACAATCTCAACTGCCACCCCCTCCCTGCCCAACAACCTCAACTCCCTCTCCGCCAAGCCAACCCCAACAACCTCAACTCCCTCACCCCCCTCCCCAACAGCCTCAACTCCCACTCAGTCCCCCCAACAACCTCAACTCCCTCTCAGCCCCAACCTCATCTCCGACTCCAACCCCTCTCCCACAACCTCAACTCCCACTCCATCCCTACCCAACAATCTCAACTCCCACTCCACCCCTCCCCAACAACCTCAACTCCCACTCCCCCAAAACCCAACAACCACAACTCGAGCTCCCCCCTCCCAAACAACCTCAACTCCCAACCCCCCTCCCCAACCACCTCAACTGCAACGCCAACCCACCTCCCAAGAATCTCAACACCCACTCCACTCCCTCTCCCAACAACCTCAACTCCCACTCCAACCCCCTCCCCAACAACCTCAATTCCCACACCACCGCCCCAACAACCTCAACTCCCACCCGACCCACCCAATAACCTGAACTCCCACCCCACCCACCCCAACAACCGCAATTCCCACTCCACCCCCCCAATAACCTCAACTCCCACTCCACCCAACCCAACAACCTCAACTCCCACTCCACCAACCCGTACCCCACAATGTCAACTCCCACTCCACACCCTTCCCAACAACCTCAACCCCCATGCCAGCCCCCCCTCTATCAACCTCAACTCCCACACCACCCCCCTCCATCAACTTCAACTCGCACTCCACCCCTCCCCAACAGCGTCAACTCCCACTCCACCCCTCTCAACCCCAACAACCTCAACTCCCACTCCACGCTCACCAATAACCTGAACTCCCACCTGCCCTCCCCTACAACCTCAACTCCCACCACCACTTCCACAACAACCTCAACTCCCACCACCCCTCCCCAACAACCTCAACTCCCACACCCGCGCCTCAACAACCTCAACTCCAATTCCACCCCCCAACCGCAACAACCTAAACTATCACTCCCCCCTCCCCAACAACCTCAACTCCCACTCCACCCTCGCCAACCCCAACAACCTCAACTCCAACTCCACCCTCCCTCCCCAACAACCTCAACTCCAACCCCGCCATCCCCAACCACCTCAAATGCCTCTCCACCCCCTCCCAACAACCTCAACTCCCACTCCCCACTCCCCAACCACCTCAACTCCCACTCCACCCCCGTCCGCCACATCAACTCGCACTCCACCCCCCTCCCAACAACCTCAACCCCCATGCCAGCCCCCCCTCTATCAACCTCAACTCCCACACTACCCCCCTCCATCAACTTCAACTCCCACTCCCCCCTCCCCCACCACCTCAACTCCCACTCCACCCCCGTCCTCCACAACATCAACTCGCACTCCACCCCTCCCCAACAACCTCAACTCCCACTCCACCCCTCTCAACCTCAACTCCCACTCCACGCTCACCAACAACCTGAACTCCCACCTGCCCTCCCCTACAACCTCAACTCCAACCACCCCCTCCCCAACAACCTCAACTCCAACCACCCCTCCCCAACAACCTCAACTCCCACACCTGCTCCCCAACAACCTCAACTCCAACTCCACCCCCCGACCGCAACAACCTCAACTACCACTCCCCCCTCCCTCTTCAACAACCTCATCTCCCACTCCCCCGCCCACCAACAACCTCAACTCCCACTTCCCCGCTCCCCAACAACCTCAAAACCCATGCCACCCTCCCTCGCCGACAACCTCAACTCCCACGTCCCCCAACCCTCCCCGACAAACTCAAGTCCCACTCCCGCCCCAACCCTCCAACAACCTCGACTCCCACTCCACCCCACACCACAAAGACCTCATCTCCCACTCAGCCCCCACCAATAACCTCAACACTCACCCCACCCCCCCAATAACCTCAACTCCACTTCACCCCGCTTCCCCGACAACCTCAACTCCCACTCCCTCCTCCCCAACATCCTCAACTCCCACTCCACCCCCCACCCCAACGACCTCAACTCCCACTCCACACCCGCCAATAACCTCAACTCCCACTCCACTCCCGACCCCAGCGACCTCAACTACCACTCCACCCCCGACCCCAGCGACCTCAACTACCACTCCACCCCCCAATAACCTCAACACCCACTCCACCCCCATTAACCTCAACTCCCACTCCACCCACCCCAACAACCTCAACTCCACTCCACCACCCAACAACCTCAACTCCCACTCCACCGTCCCAACAACCTCAAATCCCACTCCACCACCCAACAACCTCAACTCCCACTCCACCACCCAACAACCTCAACTCCCACTCCAACCGCCTCCCCAACAACATCAACCTCAACTCCCACTCCACCCCCCTCCCCAACAACCTCAACTCCCACTGCACCCCCAACCGCAATGACTTCAACTCCCACTCCACCCTCCCAACAACCTCAAATCCCACTCCACCCCCCCTCTGCAACAACATCAACCTCAACTCCCACTCCAACCCCAGTCCCCAACAACCTCAACTCCCACTCCCGCCCCAACCCTCCAATAACCTCGACTCCCACTCCACCCCACACCACAAAGACCTCATCTCCCACTCAGCCCCCACCAATAACCTCAACACCCACCCCACCCCCACCATAACCTCAACTCCCACTCCACCCACCCCAAAAACCTCAGCTCCCACTCCACCCCGCTTCCCCGACAAGCTCAACTGCCACTCCCTCCTCCCCAACATCCTCAACTCCCACTCCATTCCCCCTCCAACAACCGCAACTTCCACTCCAACCCACCACACCAACAACCTGAACACACACTCCATCCCCCTCCCCAACAACCTCAACTCCCACTCCACCCCCCTCCCCAACAACCTCAACTCACACTCCACCCCACTCCCCATCAACCTCAACTCCCACACCACACCAACAACCTCAACTCACACTCCATCCACCTTCCTCAACAACCTCAACTCGCACTCCGCCCCTCTCCCTAACAACCTCAACTCCCACTCCACCCCCCTCCTCAACAAGTTCGACTCCCACTCCACCCCCCTCCCTGACAACCTCAACTCCCACTCCCCCCAACCTCAACTCCCACTCCACCCCCCTCCCTGACAGCCTCAACTCCCACTACCCCAACCCTCCGCGACAACCTCAGCTCCCACACCACCCCCTCCCAACAACCTCAACTCCCACTCCACCCTCCTCCCCAATAACCTCAACTCCCACTCCAGCCCTCACTTCCCAACAACATCAACTCCCGCCCCACCCCCCCAACAACCTCAACTCTCACTCCACCCCCTCCCCAACAACCTCAACTGCCACTCCACCCTCCTCCCCAACAACCTCAACTCTCACTCCACCCCCCTCCCCAACAACCTCAACTCCCACCCCCCCAACAACCTCAAATCCCACTCCACCCCCCCTCTGTAACATCAACCTCAACTCCCACTCCACCCCTGCTCCGCAACAACCTCAACTCCCACTCCACCCTCCTCCCCAACAACCTCAACTCCCACTCCACCCCCACTAATAACCTCAACTCCCCTCCCACTCCACGCACCCCAATAACCTCAACTCCCACTCCACCCCCTCTCCCCAACAAGCTCAACTCCCACTCCAACCCCAACCCCAACGACCTCTACACCCACTCCGTCCTCCCAACATCAACTCACATTCCCTCTTCCCCAACATCCTCAAATCCCACTCCACCCGCTCCCTATCAACCCCAACTCCCACTCCACACCTCCTTCCAACAACCTCAACTCCCACTCCACCCGCCTCCCAACAACCTCAACTCCCACTCGACTCCCCCTCCAACAACCGCAACTTCCACTCCAACCCACCACACCAACAACCTCAACACACACTCCATCCCCCTCCCCAACAACCACAACTCCCATTCCACCCCCCTCCCCAACAACCTCAACTCCCACCCCACCCCACTCCCCATCAACCTCAACTCCCACACCACACCAACAACCTCAACTCACACTCCATCCCCCTTCCCCAACAACCTCAACTCACACTCCATCCACCTTCTTCAACAACCTCAACTCGCACTCCGCCCCTCTCCCTAACAACCTCAACTCCCACTCCACCCCCCTCCCCATCAACCTCAACTCCCACTCCTCCCTCTTCCCAATAACCTCAACTCCCACTCCACCCCCCCTTCCCAACAACCTCAACTCCCACCCCACCCCACCTAACGACCTCAACTCTCACTCCACCCCACTCCCCAACAACCTCAACTCCCACTCCACGCCCCCAACAATTTCAACTCCCATTCCAACGTCCTTCCCAACAACCTCAACTCCCACTCTACCCCCACTAATAACCTCAACTCCCACTCCACCCACCCCAATAACCTCAACACCAACGCCACCCATACCAACAACCTCAACTCCCACTCCACCACCCAACAACCTCAACTCCCACTCCACCCCCCACCCCAACAAATTCAACTCCCAGCACCCCTCCCCCACAACCTCAACTCCCACTCCACCCCCTCCCCAGCAACCTCAACCACTCCACCCCCGACTCCTATGACCTCAACTCCCACTCCATCCTCCCAACAACCTCAACTCCCACTCCACCCCCCTCCCCAACAACATCAACTCGCACTCCCCCTTCCCCGACATCCTCAACTCCCACGCCACACCCTAAACTCCCACTCCACCCCTCCTTCCAACAACCTCAACTCCCACTCCACCCCCTACCAACAACCTCAACTCTCACTCCACTCCCCCTCCAACAACCTCAACTCCCACTCCATCCCCCCCACACCAACAACCTCAACACACACTCCATCCCCCTCCCCAACAACCTCAAATCCCACTCCTAACCTCCCAATAACCTCAACTCCCACTCCACCCCCACTTCCAACAACCTCAACTCCCACCCCACCCCCCCAAGAACCTCAACTCTCACTCCAACCCCCTCCCGAACAACCTCAATTCCCATTCCACCCCCCTCCCCAACAACCTCAACTCCCACTCCATCCCCCTCCCCAAGAACCTCATCTCCCACTCCACCCCCCCTCCCCAACAACCTCAACTCCCACTCCACCCCCCCACACCAACAACCTCAACTCCCACTCCACCCTCCCCACACCAACAACTTCAACTCCCACTCCACCCTCCCCACACCAACAACCTCAACTTCCAATCCACCCCCCTCCCCAAAAGGTTCAACTCCCACTCCAACCCCCCTCCCCAACAACCTCAACTCCCAGTCCACCCCCTCTCCAACAACCTCAACTCACACTACACCCCCCCACCCCAACAACATCAACTCCACCCCCCCCCAAACTAACAACCGCAACTCACACTCCATCCCAACCTCCCCAACAACCTCAACTCCCACTCCTAACCTCCCAACAAGATCAACTCCCACTCCACCCCGCTCCCCAACCTCAACTCTCACCCCACCCCACCTTCCCAAAAACCTCAACTCCCCCTCCTCCCCACCTCCCCCTCCACCCCTCCCCCACCTCCCAATCCACCCCTCTCCCCACCACCCCCTCCACAGATCCCCCCTCTCCATGTTTCCCCCCTCCCTCCCATCCTACCCCTCCACCCCTTCCCCCCCCAACCCCATCCATTCCTCTCCCACCACCCCTCCCCCTCCACCCCTGCCCACCCCTCCCCCACAACCCCACCCATTCCTCCCCTCCCACCTCCTCGCCATCCACCCCTCTCCCCTCCACCCCTCCACCCCCTCCCCCTCCACCCCTCCTTCCATCCAACCCTCCCCCTCCTCCCCTTCACCCTTCCCCCTCCCCCCTCCACCCCTCCCCCTCCACGACTCCCTCCTCTTCTCCCTCCGCCCCTCGCCCTCCGCCCCTCCCCCTTCCCCTTCCTACACCTCCACTGCTCCCCCTCCCCTCCTCCCCTCCCCCTCCTCCCCTCCCACTCCCTTCCTCCCCCTCCACTCCACCCTCCACTCCACCCTCCACTCCACCTTCCACTCCACCATCCACCACCACTCCCCTCCACCCCTCTCCACCACTCTCCTCCCCTCTCTTCCCCTCTCCTTCCTTCCTCCTTCCTCTCTCCTCCCTTCCCCTCCCCTCCACTCGTCCCCTACCCTCCTCCCCTCCCCTCCACCCTCTCCTCCTACCCCTCCCCTCCCCCTCCCCTCTCCTATCCCTCCCCTCCTCCCTCCTTCCACCCCCCGTCCCTCCTCCCCTCCCACTCCCCTCCTCCCCTTCACTCCTTCCCCCTCCCCTCCTCCCCCTCCGCTCCCCTCCTCCTCCACACCTCCCCCTCCCCTCCTGCCCCTCCCTTCCTGTCCCAACCTTCCTCCCCCTCCCTTTCACTCCCTCCCCTCCTCCTCCTCCCCATCCCCTTCCACCTCCCCCCTTGCCCCTACCCACTTCCCCCTCCCCTTCACCCCTCCCCTCCTGCCCTCCCCTCCCCCTTCCACCCCTCTCCACCCCTCCCCTCCACCTCTCCAGCCATCTTCGCCCTCCTCTCCCTTCCCTTCCTCCCCACTCCCGCTCCCCTTCCCGCCACTCCTCCCCTCCACCCCTCTCCAGTCCTCCACCCCTCTCCTCTCCACCTCTCCACACCCCTCCACCCCTCCCTTCCCCTCCCCTCCTCCCCACCCCTACCCCACACCACCCCTCCACCCCCTCCCTCCATTCCCGCCCTCCCTCCCTCTCTCCCCCCTCCCTCCCTTCCCTCCCCCTCACCCTCCCCCCTACCCCTCCACCACTCCCTCATTCCATCCCTCCCTCCCACTCTCCCCCCTTCCCTCCCTCTCTCCCCCTTCCCTCACTTCCCGTCCTCCCTCCCTCTCCCCCCTCTCCCTCTCTGCCCCCTCCCTCCCTCACTCCCCCTCTTCCTCTCTGCCCCCTCCCTCCCTCTCTTCCCTCCCTCTCTCCCCACTCCACCCCTCCCGCCCTCACCCTCCTCCCTCCTTCCCTCCTTCCACACTCCTCCCTCCATCTCCCTCTGCCCCATCCCTCTATCCCCCCTCTCGCCCTCCCCACTCCCCTTCCCTCGCTCTCTCCCTCTTTCCTCCCCTTCTCTCCCCTTCCCTCCCCCTCTCCCCATCCCCTCCCTCTCTCTCTTCCCTCCTTCTCTCCCCCTCCCTCCTCACCCCTCTCCCACCCTCCCCCCTCTCCCACCCTCCCTCCCAGCCTCTCCCCCCCTCTATCCCTCCCTCCCTCTCTCCCCCTCCCTCCCTCTCTCCTCCTCCCTCCCTCTCTCCTCCCCCTCCCTCTCCCTACCCCTCCCACTCCCTCTCTCCCCCTACCTCCCCACCTCCTCCCTCTCTTTTTCCTCCCTCCCTCCACCCTCCCTCCCTCCCTCACCGCTCTCACCACCGTCCCACCCTCTCTCCCCTCCATCCCTCCCACCCTCTCACCCCTCCAGCCCTCCCTCCCTCCTTCTCTCCCCCTCCCCCTCTCTCCCCTTCCCTCCCCCTCCCCCTCTCTCCCCTTCCCTCCCTCGATCCTCCCTCCCTCTCCCTAGCCCTCCCTCTCCCTCCCTCTCTACCCCATCCTCTCTCCCCCATCCCTCCCTCCTCCCTCTCTCTTCCCTCCCTCACTCCACCCTCCCTCCCTCCCTCTCTCCCCCCTCATTCCCTCCCTCTCTCCCCCCTCATTCCCTCCCTCTCTCCCCCCTCATTCCCTCACCGCTCTCCCACCCTCCCTCCCACCTTCTCTCCCCCCTCCTCCTCCCTCCTCCCTCCTAAATCCGCCCTCCCTCCCGCCCTCACTCCCTCCCGCTCTCCCCCCTCGTTCCCTCACCGCTCTCCCACCCTCTCTCCACCCTCCATCCCTCCCTCTCTCCCCCTCCCTCCCTCTCTCACCCTACCCCTCCCTCTCTATCTCCCCCTCTCTCCCCCTACCCCTCCCTCTCTATCTCCCCCACCTCCTTCTCTCCCCCTCACTCCCTCTCCCCCCTCACTCCCTCTCCGCCCTCCCTCCCTCTTGCCCCACCTCCCTCTCTCCCCCCTGTCTCTCCCTCCCTCCCTCTCTCCTACCCCTCCCTCCCTCCTCCCCATCCCTCACTCCCTCTCTCTACCTCCCCTTCCCCCTCTCCCCCCTCCCTCCCTCTCTTCCCCTCTCTCACCCCTTCCTCCCTCCCTCTCTCCCTCTTCCTCCCTCCCTCTCCCTACCTTCCTAACTCCCTCCTCTCTCCCCACACCCTACCTCCCTCCCTCCCCCTCCACCCTCCACCCCACCCCTCCCCTCCACCACTACCCTCCACACCACCCCTCCATCCCACCCCTCCACATCCTCCCGCCCTACCTCCCTCTCACACCCCCTCCCTCTCTCCCCTCTCACCCCTCCCTCCCTCTCTCCCCCCTTCTTCCCTCACTCCCTCCCTCCCTCCCCCTCCCTCCCTCCCTTCCCCCTTCCTCCCTCCCTCTCTCCCCGCTTCCTTACTCCCTCCCTCTCTCCCCGCTCCCCCTCCACCCTACCCTCTCTCTCCCCCTCCCCTTCCCCCTCTCTCCCCCTCACCCCCCCCCCCTCCGACCGCTCCTCCCTCTCCCACCTACCTCTCCCCCTCCCTCTCCTCCCTCTTCCCTCCCTCTCTCCCACCTTCCTCCCTCCCACCCTCACCCCCTCCCTCTCTCCCTTCCTCCCACCCTCACCCCTTCCCTCTCTCCCTCCCTCCCACCCTCACCCCCTCCCTCTCTCTCTCCATCCCACCCTCACCCCCTCCCTCTCTCCCTCCCTCCCACCCTCACCCCCTCCCTCTCTCCCTCCCTCCCACCCTCACCCCCTCCCTCCCTCCCACCCTCACCCCCTCCCTCCCTCCCACCCTCACCCCCTCCCTCTCTCCCTCCCTCCCACCCTCACCCCCTCCCTCCCTCCCTCCCACCCTCACCCCCTCCCTCCCTCCCTCTCTCTCTCCCCCTCCCTCCCACCCTCTCCCCCCTCCCTCCCACCCTCTCCCCCCTCCCTCCCTCCGTCTCTCCCCCTTCTTCCCTCCTTCTCTCCCCCCTTCCTCCCTCCTCTCTCCCCCCTCCCTCACTACATCCCCCTTCCTCCATCCCTCCCTCTCTCCCTCTCTACCCCCCCCTCCCTCTCTTCCCCCCTCCGTTCCTCCCCTCCCCTCCCTCTCTCCCCCTCCCTCTCCCCCACCTCTCCCCCTCCCCCCTCCTCTCTCCCACCTTCCCTCCCTCTCTCCCACCTTCCCTCCCTCTCTCCCACCTTCCTAACTCCCTCCCTCTCCCCCTCCCTCCCACCCTCACCCCCTCCCTCTCTCCCTCCCTCCCACCCTCACCCCCTCCCTCTCTCCTCCCTCCCTCCCACCCTCACTCCCTCCCTCCCACCCTCACCCCCTCCCTCTTCTCTCCCTCCCTCCCACCCTCCCTCCCTCCCACCCTCACCCCCTCTCTCCCTCCCACCCTCACCCCCTCTCTCCCTCCCTCTCTCCCCCTCCCTCCCACCCTCTCCCCCTCCCTCCCACCCTCTCCCCCTCCCTCCCACCCTCTCCCCCCTACCTCTCCCCCCTCCCTCTCCCTCCCACGCTCTCCCCCTCCCTCTCTCCCCCCTTCCTCTCTCCCCCCTTCCCTCCCTCTCTCCCCCTTCCTTCCCTCTCTCCCCCTCCCCTTCCTCTCTCCCCCTCCCCTTCCTCTCTCGCCCTCCCCCTCTCTCCTCCCTCCCTCTCTCTCTTCCCTTCCTCTTTCCCCACTCCTTCCCCCCTCTCTCCCACCCTCGCCCCCCTCCCTCCCACCCTCTCCCCCCTCCCTCTCTCCCTCCCTCTCTCCCCCCTCCTTCCCTCTCTCCCCCCCCCGCACCCTCCCTCTCTCCCCCCTCCCTTTCTCGCCCCCTCCCCTCTCACTCCCTCACTCCATTCCTCCCCTCCCTCCCTCTCTCCTGACCCTCCCTCCCTCTCTCCCTCGCCCCTCTCTTCCCCCTCCCTCCCTCCCGCCCTCCCTCGCGCTCTCCGCCTTCCCCCTCTCTCCCCCACCCTCTCTCTCACCACCGCCCTCCATCTCTCCCTCCCTCTCTCCACCCTCCACCCTCCCTCCCTCTCTCCCCCACCCCCTCCCAGCCTCTCTCCCCCACCCCCTCCCAGCCTCTCTCCCCCCTTCCCCTCCCTCCCTCTCTCCCCCTCTCCCTCCCTCCCTCTCTCCCTCCCTCCCCCCTCCCTCCCTCCCTCCCTTCCCTCCCTCCTCCCTTCCCTCCCTCCCTCCCTCCCTCCCCCTCCTCCCTCACCCCTCTCCCACTCTCCCCCCGCCCTCACTCCCTCTCTCTCTCTCTTCTCTCTCTCCCCTCCCCCTCCCTCCCTCTCCCCCTCCCTCCCTCCCACCCTCCCTCCCTCCCACCCGCCCTCCCTCGCACTCTCCCTCCCCCTCTCTCCTCCCTCCACCGCACTCTCCCCCTCCATCCCTCTCTCCCCGCTCCCTCCCCCTCCCTCTAACCCCGCCCTCCATCTCTCCCTCCCTCTCTCCCCCTTCCCTCTCCCCTCTCTCTTTCTCGCCCCCTCCCTCCATCACTCCCCCTCCCTCCCTCCCTCCACCCCTCCCCTCCCTCATTCCGTCCCTCCATTCCTCCCCTCCCTCCCTCCCACTCTCCCCTTCCCTCCCTCCCACTCTCCCCTTCCCTCCCTCTCTCCCCCTTCCCTCACTCTCTCCCCCGTTCCCTCCCTCTCTCCTTCCCCCCTCCCTCCTACCTCCCTCCCCCACCTCCGTTTCTCACCCCTCTCCCTCCCTCGCTCTCCCCCTCCTTCCTTCCCCCACCCGCCCTCCCTCGCTCTCTCCCTCCCTCGCTCCTCCCTCCCCCTCTCTGCCCCTCCCTCTCTCCCCTCTCCCTCCTCTCTCCCCCATTCCCCTCCCTTCCTCTCTCCCCCCTCCCTCTCTCGCTCCCTCTCTGCCCCCTTCCCTCTCACCCCACCCATTCTCACCCTCCCTCCCTCCCTCTCTTCCCCCCTCCCTCCCTCTCTTACCCGCTCCGTTCCTCCCCTCCCCCCAGCTCCCTCCCCCTCCCTCTCTCCCCCACCTCTCCCTCTCCCTCCCTACCTCTCTTCCCCCTTCCTCCCTCCCTCTCTCCCCTCTTCCTTACTCCCTCCCTCTCTCCCCGCTCCCCCCCTACACCCACCCCTCCCCTCGACGCCTACCCTCTCCCTCTCCCTCCCCTTCCGCCTCTCTCCCCCTCACCCCTCCCACTCGCTCCTCCCTCTCCCTCCTCCCTCTCCCCCCTCCTTCTCCTCCCTCCCTCCCTCTCACGCTCCCTCTCCCACTCTCTCCCCCCTCCCCCCTCTCTCCCCCTCTCCCCCCCGCCCTCCATCTCTCCCTCCCTCTCTCCCCCTTCCTTCTCCCCCCTCTCTTTCTCACCCCTCCCTCCATCACTCCCCTCCCTCCCTCCCTCCTCCGTCCATCCCTCCCCCTCCCTCATTCCCCCCTCCCACACTCCCGACCCTCCCTCTCTCCCCTTCCCTCACTCTCTCCCCCTTCCCTCACTCTCTCCCCCTTCCCTCCCTCTTTCCCCCCTTCCCGCCCTCTCTCCCCCCTTCCCTCCCTCTCTCCCCCCTTCCCTCCCTCTCTCCCCCCTTCCCTCCCTCTCTCCCTCCCCCCTCCCTTCCTCTCTCCCCCCTCCCGCTCTCCCTCCCTCTCTGCCCCCTTCCCTCTACCCACTCCCATTCTCAACCCCTCCCCCTCCCTCCCTCTCTTCCCCCCTCCCTCTCTTACCCGCTCCTTTCCTCCCCTCCCCCCAGCTCCCTCCCCCTCCCTCTCTCCCCCACATCTCCCTCTCCCTACCTCCCTCCCTCTCTTCCCCCTTCCTCCCTCCCTCTCTCCCCGCTCCGCCCCTAGACCCCACTCCTCCCCTCCACCCCTACCCTCCCTCTCTCTCCCTCCCTTTCCCCCCTCTCCCCCTTCACCCCTCTCCCCCTTCACCCCTCCCACTCGCTCCTCCCTCTCACCCTCCCTCTCTCCCCCCTCCCCCTCTCTCCCCTCCCCCTCCCTCCCTCTCTCCCCCCCACCCTCCATCTCTCCCTCCCTCTCTCCCCCCTTCCCTCTCCCCCTCTCTTTCTCGCCCCCTCCCTCCATCACTCCCCCTCCCTCCCTCCTCCGTCCACCCCTCACCCTCCCTCATTCCCCCCTCCCACTCTACCAACCCTCCGTCTCTCCCCCTTCCCTCACTCTCTCCCCCTTCCCTCCCTCTCTCTCCCTTCCCTCCCTCTACCCTTCCCGCCCTCTCTCCCCTTTCCTCCCTCTCTCCCTCCCCCTCCCTCCCACCTCCCTCCCCCACCTCCGTTTCTCACCCCCACCCTCCCTCACCCCTCTCCCTCCCTCACCCCTCTCCCTCCCTCTCCCCCCCTCCCTCTCCCCCCTCCCTCTCCCCCTCCTTCCTTCCCTCCCACCCGCCCTCCCTCGCTCTCTCCCTCACCCCTCTCTCCCTACGCCCTCTCTCCCCACCCCCTCTCTCCCCCTCTACCCCCTCTCTCCCTTATCCCCCTCCCTTCCTCTCTCCCCCCCCACCCTCTCTCCTTCCCTCTCTGCACCCTTCCCTCTCCCCCCTCCCATTCTCACGCCCTCCCCCCTCCCTCCCTCCCTCCCTCTCTTAACCGCTCCGTTCCTCCCCGCCCCCCAGCTCCCTCCCCCTCCCTCTCTCCCCCACCTGACCCCCTCCCTCCCTCCCTCTCTTCCCCCCTCCCTCCCTCTCTTCCCCCTTCCTCCCTCCCTCTCTTCCCCCTTCCTCCCTCCCTCTCTCCCCCCTTCCTTACTCCCTCCCTCTCTCTCCGCACCCAGCTACACCCCACCCCTCCCCTCCAACCCTACCCTCTCTCTCTCCCTCCCCTTCCCCCACTCTCCCCCCTCACCCCTCCCACTCGCTCCTCCCTCTCCCCGTCCCTCTCCCTCCTCCCTCTCCCCCCCTCTCTCCCCCTCCCTCCCTCTCTCCCCCCCGCCCTCCATCTCTCCCCCTTCCCTCTCCCCCTCTCTTTCTCGCCCCCTCCCTCCATCACTCCCCCTCCCTCCCTCCCTCCTCTCTCCACCTCTCCCGCTCCCTCATTCCCCCCCCCACTCTCCCGACCCTCCCTCTCTCCCCCTTCCCTCACTCTCTCCCCCTTCCCTCCCTCTCTCCCCCTTCCCTCCCTCTCTCCCCCTTCCCTCCCTCTCTCCCCCTTCCCTCCCTCTCTCCCCCTTCCCTCCCTCTCTCCCCCTTCCCGCCCTCTCTCCCCCTTCCCGCCCTCTCTCCCCCTTCCC